>NW_027412833.1:0-13850 GCF_025370935.1 Choristoneura fumiferana | reverse complement strand
AACTACTTAAGTTGCAATGTATATAGTCACTCTCAGGAATTAGGACCAATGGTTCTCCTACAAGAAAATGACCTGGTGTTAAAGGGGTTGGGTCATCTTTATTGTCTGAGATTTGAGACAAGGGCCTAGAGTTTAGGCAAGCTTCAACTTGTGACAACATTGTTGTCATTTCTTCAAATGTCAAGGTTGTGTTGCCGATCACCCGTTTCAAGTGATGTTTTGTTGATTTAATCCCCGCTTCCCAGAGGCCCCCAAAGTTCGGGGAATGGGGTGGGATAAAATGCCAACGCGTTCCATTGCTCCCAAGATGTTCGGCTATCTCAGTTGTGACTCGGGAGTTTTGGTTCGAAAATAATTGCTTCAACTCATTAGCAGCACCCACGAAACTAGTTCCATTGTCACTATATAGATCTGAAACATGGCCGCGCCTTGCTACAAAACGTTTAAAAGCAGTCAGGAATCCCTGGGACGTCAAGTCACTTACTGCTTCCAAATGTATGGCTCTGGTAGCCATGCAGACGAATAGGCAAATATAACCTTTATAGGCGTGATGACCTCTACCCTTCGATGTTCGCATGCTGATTGGTCCTGCGTAGTCAACTCCACTCTGATGAAACGGTCTATGGGCAGTTGCTCTCGCCGATGGTAGCTGTCCCATGAATGGTTGACTAGCTGGTGCTGAATATCTGAAACATTTGATACATCTACGCACGAAAAACTTTACCAAATTCTTAGCACCTACTACCCAGTACTTAGATCGCAAATAATTGAGCATGAGTTGCGGTCCACCATGCAACGTTTTCTCATGAGCTTCTGCTACGACTAAATTGGTAAAGTGTGACCGGTGAGGCAAAATTATTGGATGTTTCATTTTTTCGCTGATGCCTGCGTGTTGCAACCTGCCACCAACTTTCAGAATGCCGAGATCATCCACGACAGGATCTAATGATGTAAGTTTACTCTTTTTATTTACTAATTTATTTTCTTTCAGGTTGTATAATTCTTCTTTAAAATGTTTTGCTGTACGATTTTTATGCATGTGTTTATACTATCTAAGATTTCTGGAGCGGTAAGCCACTTCGTACTTTTTTCCTTTTTACAGTGCTTTAAGAATCGTTTGCAGTACGCCACGACACGAATAAGTCTTCTTAGACTAGAAAACTTACTCATCACTTCATCTTCAATGTCCATGTTATCTTCACAGGTAGTTACTAAACAGACTTTGTTTGGCCTTTCTTCTAAATGTGTATCTTTTGTGACGACTTTTGTGTAATTTATATTATTTTGTTTCAGCCACGTCGGTCCCTCTTTCCACAGCTGTTCGTCGGTGAATTGGTGGATGCCTCTCGAAGCACAGTCTGCTGGATTATCCTTGGACGAGACATGTGCCCATTGAGTAGGCTCCAGTGAGGTTATAATTTCTGTAACACGATTCGCTACGAATGTTTTCCAACGATTCGGTCGACTATTTAGCCATGACAAGACGATTGATGAATCGGTCCAAGCATGAACGTTTACCTTGTCCACATTCAAGACCTTTGATACTTCGGCCAGTAACTTAGTGAGTAATACGGCTCCACATAACTCAAGTCGTGGTATTGACACCCTCTTAATAGGCGCTACCTTTGTTTTAGAAGTGATCAATGATACGTGCACGTTTCCTTGGCAATCTATCACACGGCTGTATACAACGGCAGCATATGCATCATCAGACGCATCGCAAAATCCTTGCAGTTCAAGAGCCTCGTCACTTTTGCTGGTGTGTATCCATCGAGGCAATTTGAATTTTACGAGTTGACTCAATGTTTTTCTATAGCTATGCCATTCTCTCAGCAATTGAGGAGGCACTTCATCATCCCAGTCTATGCCGGATAGCCATAACTTTTGGATGAATATTTTAGCTGATATGATTACGGGCGCTAACCAACCTAGAGGGTCGAACAATCTAGATATATCCGATATTACCTTTCTCTTGGTTACAGGAAACCTCAAATCTGGCAGCTGTACCGCGTATTCAAATTCGTCGCTGCTTCGGTTCCAAGTAAGACCTAAGATTTTCATAACGGCATCTATCTTTAGTTCTACATTTCCTTCCACTTCCCTTTTTTCTACGGTTACCATTTCTCTTAGCTCTTCCTGGTTGCTACTCCATTTTTGGAGTTCAAACCCACCTCTCGATAATAGGTCATTCATTTCACTGTAGATTTGCTTTCCTTCCTCTACCGTATCACAGCCCGTTAACAGGTCGTCCATGTAAAAGTGTTTCAGGACCCTTTCAGCAGCCATCTTCAGATCTTGTCCTTCATCGTAAGCAACTTGATGTAGAGTGCGCACGGCGAGGTAGGGCGCGGAGGCAGTTCCAAAGGTAACCCTTAATAATTTGTAATGTTTCAGAGGTTGATTTGGATCCTCGCGCCAAAGTATTCTTTGATAATTCGCATCCTTCTCATCCACTAGCACCTGCCTGTACATCTTCACGATGTCTGCTACTAGGCATACCGGATACCGACGCCAAGACATTATGAGATGACGCAGATCGGGTTGGATGGTAGGACCTATCATAAGCGAATCATTCAGGGACACTCCGCGACTATTTTTGCACGACGCGTCGAACACGACCCGTAGTTTTGACGTGCTTTTGTCTTCCCTGATGACTGCGTGGTGTGGTAAGTAGCAGGATTTGTTGGAGTTTTTATGGGGATCGGTTATTTCCACCATATGTCCTAGGTTTACATATTCTTGAATGACGTCACTGTATGATTTTTTAAGATTCACATCTCTTTCCAGTTTTCTTTCCAAAAATGAAAATCGCTTAGCGGCTATGGCTTCAGAATTTCCATTCGTGCATTCCGGGTTGCGTTCTCGAAATGGGAGCCTTACGATGTATCGACCAGAGCTATTTCTTGTTGTTGTCGCAGCGTATATATCTTGACATCGTTTCTCCTCTTCTGTGTAAAGTTCCCTGGGATCTGCAACTGGCGTATCATTTTCCAGTTCCCAAAATCGTTTGAGCAGGTCATTTTCATTAACATGCACATGATTTACACTAACGTTCTGAGACAGGGAACCGTTCATGTTTATGGGACCGGATAAAATCCAACCTAAAGTAGTTTTCTGTGCTGTTGGTGTTCCTGAAAGACCCTTGATCATCCCATCCATTAAGATTTGACCATAAACATCTGCTCCCAGGAGCATGTCGATTTTATTTGGGATGTTGAAGCTTGGATCGGCTAAGTTTAAATTAGCAAACTCTGAGTGGAGCTCGACCACAACTCTCTTGTCAGGGAGAATTGATGTAAGTTTGCTGAGGACAAAAGCGTTTACACCTATCGAAAAGTTCGGATCATGAAGTGATTGAATCTTAACTTGAACCCTTGACTTAGACGCTATATTAGCGTTTTCGTCACTTCCTAGAACCGATATAGTGCTTCTGTGTGATATTTTCTTCAACCCAAGTAGTTGAACGGCAGGCTCCGTGATAAATGAAGCCTGGGACCCCTGATCGAGTAAACACCTAATTGTTATACCTGTCCCGCTTTTCGATTGAGCCTTAACTAAAGCCGTAGCCAACAAAACTTGGCTATGACTGGTCGAAAAGCAGGTTGTAAAATTAGTGGTCTCATCAGCAATGTCTTCAGTACTTGTGGTAGCATGTGCAACAATCTTAGGATCAACTGAGTGATTATGCCCGACGTTGGACTCAGTTGAATTAGTTTGATTTTTGGGGTGTAGTAAAGAATGATGTTTTTTGTTACATATACGGCATTTTGTGGTTTGACGACAAGCGAAAACAGCGTGACCTGGATTCAAACAATTGAAACATAAATTGTTGGTTTGGACGAAGTTACGACGAGAATCTATGTCCATCTTTGAAAAAGCTTTACAAAACATAATTTTATGCGCTTCAGAACAATAAGTACATAATGGCGCAGAAGGTGCAGCGACATGATGAACCTTTGGAGTAGTGTGCGAGACGTTCTGATGAGTATTCTTTTGTGCAATGTTGTTTCTTAGGAATTTGGGATCAATGTTTTCCAGCGCTCTAAATCTAGTTTCCAGAAACTCTTGGAATTGTTTGAAAGTCGAGAACTCGTCAGTAGTCTCGCTCACTTTGAACTCCCACTGTTTGCGGGTTTCATTGTCTAACTTAAGACACAGGATGTGTATCACTAAGATGTCCCAATTTTGTATATCAACTCCAATGTTACGCAAAGAATACAAACAATCATTTGTTGTATCTAATAATTCCTTCAGTGCGCTTGCTGACTCGACGCTAATGTTCCGTTGACTCAAGAATCTCTTTAGAATGCAGCTAGATAAATATTTCTTGTTGTTAAATCTTTTCGTTAACAATTCCCAGCTGGCAGTATAGTTGTCCGCAGTAATGGGTATATGCCGCAAAAGCTGCTCCGCCTCTCCACTGAGATGACTCTTTAAATAATGTAGCTTCTGGACATTATCCAAAGAATTGTTGTTGTGTACGAGGGATAGAAACAAATCTCGGAAACTGATCCACTGTGTGTATGTTCCAGAAAATGGTGGTATCGTGATCTTTGGTAGTCTGATTTGCTCGCTTCCCTTAGTTTCTGCCGGAACTTTCTGACTGCTGGCACTTACTGTTTTAAATCTGGTCAACATTTTCTTCAACTCTGATTTATATGTTATATATAACTCTTCTGCTTCATCATAAATGCCATCCTTCGTATAAGAGCTAGAAGCCAGCGCTACTCTATCCGATTCCTGTACGATCTGAGTGTGCGTTAAACGGAATTGAGCCCATGTCTCATCTAGAGATTCCTGCCTCGTCTCCACATATTCAATTGAAAAACGCTCCTTAGGAGTTTTTTTCCAGTTTATTTGAGCTCTTTTTATACTATCAAACAAATCGTACTGCACTCTTATTAAGGCTTCCATTGTTGAATTCAATTTAGATACAATGACAGATAGTTCCAAAAAATTTCACAAGTCCAATTTCGATGCAAATTATTCTAAGTCCATAGAAGTTTGCTCGCAAATTTTCTAAGTGTTTGAGAAATTCGCACTTAGTCGAAAATCGGGCATAGGTTCCCCGTCGTTCCACTTTTAGAGAAACTATTCTAAGTCCTAGCTAACACTTAATTTTTCACAAGTCCACTAGAATATTCTAACTACGATGTTCTAAGTTAATAATTTACTGCACTGAATAAGAATTCAAAAGTACTCACAGTTTTCCCGTCACTACTAGCACCGCACAACACTAGCTTACGGTAGTCCTCCTTGATGATGTCACGCTCGGTGAAGGCTTCTCGTTGTAGCACACCCTCGATGACAATCCGCCACCGCGTCGGTGTGATCCTGGACTCGCCGTCCGTAGTATCCCACAAGAACCGTATCCGGTTCGAAGGACCATGTACGGAATGGGTCCCAAAAATCAAAGCACTTTTACTTTGAACGAATATTTATTGATATCAAATCAATATAAACAACGATCACCTACTTGTTGCTTGCTACAAAAAAACAATATTTCTCCAGCTTCTTATTGATCAATAAGTGCATGCCGTTAGCTAGTTTGAGCGCGGTACAGCGCCATCTGTCGGACACTTGACAATCTATATTATGATGATATTTGTTTTGTTCAATTTACATGGATCGGTTTATTATCTATTATGTGACGTTACGCATATTTAATGAATTATAATAAACATTACATTAATTAGATATAACTTTAAATTTGATACGAAATATGGTACTGCTAGCGCCATCTGGTATCAGTTAGTTGAACTTTTCGTTGTTTACTTTTTGTATCTTTAGAATATTTTATAGAATTTAAAATTATAATAATAAAACATATTTTTATTAAACAAAGAAACGTTTCGACCACATATAGACGTGAACAGAGGGGGTGAAATAGGGGATGAAAGTTTATATGGAAGATCGTCATTGTCGAAGATAAATCGATGGTTCTTTATGAAACTTGGCATTTGGGCACATGATAAGAGATAAATAGATATTTGTTCGCACGTTTTTTAAAAGTCTTGCTGTGTGGTCCCACTGAAAAACAGCGTTGCGGCTTGCCGTAACATTATGCTGAGTGGGGTCTCTTTATACTATTCGATGTTATTTTATTTTTTTTCCATCTAATGTATTTTTATTTGTATCGAATATGTGTAACTATTTTTTCTCTCTCTCTCTCTCTCTCTCTCTCTCTCTCTGAGGGGGTGAAATAGGGGATGAAACTTTATAAATCGATGGTTTTTATGAAACTTGGCATTTGGGCACGTGATAAGAGATGAATAGATATTTGTTCGCGCATTTTTAAAAATTCTTCCTGTGAGGGGGTGTCATTGTCGAAGATAAATCGATGGTTCTTTATGAAACTTTGCATTTGGGGAAGAAATAAATAGATACTTATTTATCGAAAATACAAACTGAGACATGGATGCACAGAAAAACCAGAAAAGAGACCAGCGCTGGGAATCGAACCCAGATCCTCAGCAATCCGTGCTGCGTGCTATAACCCCTACACCACCGCTGGACAGAATTCTTTTTTCTGGTTTTTCTGTGCATCCATGTCTCAGTTTGTATTTTCGATATGGTTTCACGGGATACCCGTAAAAGTAACAAATTTGGAGTTGAAATAAAAAATACAAAAAGACTCCAAATAACCAATCATAAGATACTTACTTGTGCAAGCGTTTTGAAAACTTTACCTGCGAGGGGATGTTAGCAGAGGGGATGATGCAGTGTTAGCAGAGCCTTCTAAGCTCATAAGCAAAATGTACGCAATGTGGGTAATTTTAGATGGCTTATTGACATGAAATTTTCAGATTTTTCTTATTTATTGTGCTACTAGCTATTGCCCGCGACTTCGTCTGCGTGGAATAGTAACTTTGGGAAGTATTTAATTTATTTAGAACACCTATTCTGCCAATAATTATAATAGTAGGTTCTACGGTACCGAGAATAACCTATTTTGTACATTTCTATAAATATAAACTATTTTTTTTGTTCTTCTATCCATCCATCCAATGTTCTTTGGTAAAACATAAATATTATGCGGGTAGCCACATTTTAGCAGTACGACTGCCAACACAAAAGGACTAAGAATTCTTCATAGTGAACTCTTGGCACCTTACGTCCTTTATTGGAAGTTAGGAGGGTAGGATTATAATTAAGACGGCATTTTTACTAAGTACAGCCACACATATTTCCGATAAATATACTTACTTACAGTAAATTTGTGTTTGGAATTCCTTAAGAATTTTCATCCCCCATATTTTCAAGTAAATAGGTTGAAATATGAGAATCCGAACAAATGTTTTTAGGG
The DNA here is from genome assembly GCF_025370935.1 of Choristoneura fumiferana. Classification (NCBI taxonomy): domain Eukaryota; kingdom Metazoa; phylum Arthropoda; class Insecta; order Lepidoptera; family Tortricidae; genus Choristoneura; species Choristoneura fumiferana. Next base: position 6,544 of record NW_027412833.1, on the reverse strand, counting down.
TTCTGTACCTCAAAAGGAAAAAAATGAAACCCTTATAGGAAGCCGCGATTGGAAGCTGATTTCTTCTCATTTAGTAGCAGTCGTGGCAGCAAATAAAATAAATTGAAGTGAATGAAAAAATAAATAACACTGTTTTTGCCGAAATTGAAGAGGTTTTTTCCAGCGATAAAGCTCAACATTTTCAGCTTTATCGCTAAATGTCACGTGACCAGATTTGACGTTGGAAACGAGCGTATTTTGTACGGAACCCTCGGTTCGCGGGTTCAACTTGGCCTGTTGCTACGTGTCGGACAAGTACCAACCTTGAGGTGCATGGTCCTTATGACGCCCTTCCCAGCGCCAACCAACACTCCCGTGGGCCCGTTCAAGTTGTCCACCCAGCCCGGCATGGGTTCCTTTAGGGCTGCCGTCACTGTCAACATATTTAGTGCCGAAACTTTAATTCAGGAATTCCCAACCAGGAGGGCACCCCCGGCCCCCTAAGGCAGTGGTTCCGAACCTAGTGGTAATTACCCCCATGGGGGTAAATCAGCTATTCTCTGGGGGTATTAAAGAACCTAATAATTAAGACCTAATCTAATTAAATACCTAGCTAAATAGTAAAACTTTAAAATGACAGATCGTCGCTCAGTAAGTACCTACCGCACGTGCCATCTCTCTCAAGCTGTTGTTTTTACTTATTTGTGGCTGCGGTAGGAATCTTAGACGCATAACGGGTATTTACTTTACTTCCAAACATATTTGGGACCTAAAATTTGAAACACCAATATATGCTTTATAACTTTGCAAGATTATGTAATTCTCGGCCTGATGCTGCAGCCAGGATATCCAGAACACTAGTAGGTAAACTCTTGATAAAGCCATAGCAGATATATCGTGCTACGGACTACGCAAGACTGTGGATGCTCGATATTTTCATGGTACGGTTTTATTTAAGATGTATTAAATATGATTTTAATCATAACTTTGTTTTCACGCCCGAAACGACTTTAAAAGCCGCACTTGTCTTAAAGACCTCACGCAACAGTGGCGCCATCAAGTAAGACAACAAATTATAGCGCTCATTAAATTAACATTTAATCTTGATACAAGTAATAGATTGTCACTCGACAATGTCACTGACCATTGTCACGTTGGTGAAATAGGGGCCAGAGGCCGTATTGCCTAACGTTTCTGGTGCTCGCGATCGCAATCAAATGACAGATTTCGCATACAAAAACTGTCATTTGATTGCGATCGCGAGCGTCAGAAACGTTAGCCAATCCTCTGGTACCTATACAGTCGAGTTCTAAAACTTCTGAGCAAACATTTGATCAAAACCCGACTGCCAAAACTAAAAGGAAGAAAATAAGCCTATAGTGGTCTAGAACTGTTAGGTAAGTAGCTAATTTAAAGTTCAACCAGTCAGGACCCATTACTAAGAGTTTTTGAGCGTCACGATTTAAATGGGCACATGTGCTCTTACCCAGTGCCTCAAGATAGGACAGTCAGGCTTCTCGCTAATGACCCTCAGGATGGTGTTGGTGCTTAATGAGTGCATCAAAATCAAACAAAACTTAATATTGGATATTACAATATAGATTTTTTTCATTTAGAAGTTTGACTTTTATACTACTGGTCTGAGGCATATCAGAACTGAGTATTTGACGCGTTTCTAAGAAAAAGGGTCTTCACAGAGAAACAAAGTAAGGCACTAAACAATCAATCACAAATGAATCAATTTACAAACAGGCCAGACCAACACATTAGCAGTATGTACAAAGATAACTTGACCAAGTAACAGCTAGATACAACATATTAGTTGCTTCCAAATGACTGCCTGACAATTTAAATAATACTAATAATAATTATTATTACCGACTCCTCAGTCCATACAGAACCCCAGATATTAAAATTAAAAATAATGGTAATAAAATAATAGGAACAATAATTAATTACGGTTGTTGTTATTAGTGCTACTTAATATTAATTGCTCTGGTGAATTGTAGGAATCAGCCAACACTCGGGCTGCTAACATATTAGCAATATTGTTAGTATCTGGGACATTATCATGCGGCCCGGGTGTTGGTGGTGGCAGCGCAGGGGCCAGCCCGGTAGTATTGATGTCCAGAGTTGGATCTTGCCGTAAAATTTCTCTGCGCGCAGCTTCCTCCACTTTTCTCACAGTCTCCGCATTTAGGCGCCCATTATCGGTCCATAGAGGACACTTACTACTAACATCATCAGACCCTTGCCCATTGAAGTGCTGATATTTTTAACAGGGCTATTGCAAATGAAACACATCATAGCTTTGCACGGACAAGTCATGAAATTACAGCCTTCCTCCTTGAAAAACACCTTCTTGCATTGATAGCAGGAGCGTGTTAATGCCTGAGTCATCTTCTCCTCGATGTACTTCCTAGCCTATCCTTCTTTTCCTGCTGGCCGCAGTTGAATGGCACGTAATTCGGCTCCTTGCATAGGATACAAGATTCTTTCATACATTCCGGGTTAAGGCACTTGAAGACCTTGTCTCCTTCTGGTGGTATTGAGGCAAACGGACAGAACGGACAGAAGACTAAACCCTCCAGGCCAGCTGCTAGAACCTCAGCCTTCTGCAACAAAATACTAAATTTTGCCGACGGAAGAACTTTTTGCAGTGTTGACATACTAAATTCACTTCCGCAGTTCAGAAAACAAGGCACTTGGGTCTCGCCGTCACCCAGCTTTGTATCATTACCTTTTACCACACAAGAGTTACAATAAACATGTGCGTTTTCGCAGGTCGAGCACTTCGAAGGTATGCACTCTTCGTCGTAGCAGCACTGGCAGGTCCAAAAGCCTCCGGCAGCTTTGAGTGATTTGTTAGACGCATTTCCAGACGCAAAAAATCCAATCGCCTTCTTTCCCTATAGACAAATTTCCGAACGCCTTCTTTCCCTATAGACATATTTTCTGGTATGTTTATTTTCTTGTATAAAATTTCCGAACGCATTATTTCCCTATGACGTATTCTGATATTTTTATTTTCTTATAGAAAAATTTCCGAACGCATTCTTTCCCTATAGACGTATTTTCTGATATTTTTATTTTCTTGTAGAAAAAAATCCGAAACGCCTTTATAACCGATCTTATTATTTACTGATATAAATTTTTACGTTTACAAAAAGATGAGTTGTCAGTTTTAATTTTCTTTGGCAAATTTACTTTCTATGACAGAGTTGACGGAGCCCCACGTGGGGCTCCTTTTTTCTGGGCAGCGTGCCCTTCGGGCATATAAAGCAACCTAACAAAACAAACTTTTTTATTTATTTGAACCAACCTATCTACTTTGTTTTTGTTAATCGAAAGCTTTTGACATTCTACATAGACGTATGTGTATCAAGTTTATGACAAATAATATTATTAATTTTTTACTTCAATATTATATTCATTCGACCAGACGAGTCGTATGTATTTTGAACTTTATAGATTACGAACATTATTCATTCAGGCTTTCGACATTCTAGACATATGTGTATCAAGTTTATGACATTTGATTTTAGATGTTATGCTACGTAACCGTAAAATCACTTGAATAAAGTTAAGGCTTTATAAATAATAAGATCGGTTATAAAGGCGTTTCGGAAAATTTTATACCATATAAAATATAGATCAGTTAATAATAAGACCGGGTAAAAAGGCGATTCGGATTTTTTTCTACAAGTAGAAATATAGATCAGTAAATATTTATTTATACAAGAAAAAATATATATCAGGAAATGCGTCTAACAAACCCTTTGAGTGCATTAAACTCATCCTCCTCCTTCCGTTTTACTTCCTCCATGTGGATGCGGATGACCTCCCGGTGCTGCACGAACGCCATCTCCTGAAGCAGCAGGATATTTTCTGTGGGAATCTCTCTTGAACGACGCGGCTTCGCAATAAAATCTGTCGTGAATCTCAGTTCCCGGGCAGCTCTGCTCATGTTGTATTTATTGCTCCGGTAAATTCTGTTAATAGTATTAACCCTCACGTGACTGAATGCATTCTTGCACAAGATTCTTTCATACATTCCGGGTTCAGGCACTTGAAGACCTTGTCTCCTTCTGGTGGTATTGAGGCAAACGGACAGAACGGACAGGAGACTAAACCCTCCAGGCCAGCTGCTAGAACCTCAGCCGCCTGTCGCTTCTGCAACAAAATACTAAATTTTGCCGACGGAAGAACTTTTTGCAGTGTTGACATACTAAATTCACTTCCGCAGTTGAGAAAACAAGGCACTTGGGTCTCGCCGTCACCCAGCTTTATGTCAGTACCTTTTACCACACAACAGTTACAAAAACATGTGCGTTTTCGCAGGTCGAGCACTTCCAAGGTATGCACTCTTCGTCGTAGCAGCACTGGCAGGTCCAAAAGCCTCCGGCAGCTTTGAGTGCATTAAACTCATCCTCCTCCTTCCGTTTTACTTCCGCCATGTGGATGCAGATGACCTCCCGGTGCCGCACGAACGCCATCTCCTGAAGCAGCAGGATATTTTCTGTCATCGATTTTAGTGTCATCGATTATATAAATTATCAGGCAGGCAGCTGCAAGCAACGACTGTAACGTTAAATGGCAGACTATCCTCATTTATCGAGCGAGTACGCACGCGCTAAATTGGCAACACTCGGTAGCATAGCAAAAAATACCGATAGTGTTACTTCGGTATCGTTATAATAATGTGAATTGGGTAACGTTAACAAGCCCTACGATATCATCCTAGGACTTAAAGTGGATAGTGCCCCTGGTTGGGATAACATTCCAACTGGATTTCTCAGACTGGTCAGGACAGAGGTTGCTCCTGTAATTAGTCACTTGGCAAACCTATGCTTCGCTTCCGGTGTATTTCCTTCCTTACTTAAACAATCCATAGTAACGCCTGTGCTCAAGGGTGGGGAGAGTGATGATGCTAACAATTACAGACCCATATCTGTCTTGCCTGCGATAGCTAAAATAATTGAAAAATTAATTAATAATAGACTAATGACTTACCTAAACAGATTTGACATTCTTTCTCAAACACAATTCGGCTTCCAGCAGGGTAGATCCACGGAAGATGCATCTATAGCGCTCACTTCTCTAATCACAGATACCATAGATAAATCTAAAAAGTGTCTAGCAGTATTCCTGGATCTAAAGAAGGCATTTGACACCGTCTCCCTCCCCATACTTGTGCGTAAGCTCGAGCGTATTGGAATCAGGGGCTGTGCACTGGATTTGCTGAGTGATTACTTGCACGGGCGAACTCAAAAAGTCAAACTGGGGGATTTTGTCAGTCGTGAGGCTACCTTATCTTACGGTGTCCCGCAGGGAAGCGTCCTCGGTCCTACTCTGTTCCTCATTTATATAAATGAACTTACGGGCCTGAAGCTGGATCTCGGACATGTCTTTTCCTATGCTGACGACACAGCTATTGTTTTCGAGGGTAACACTTGGGAGAACACTTGGGAGGGGCTCCGTCGGGTGTCTATGTGGCTCAGAAATAACCTCCTCACGCTTAATGTTGGCAAAACTAATTACCTTTGTTTTTCTAAGTATCTAGATACTCAACCGCTCAATGATCTCACTATAAAAATTCACAGCTGTAACCATTTTACAAGTCCCATAAACTGCAATTGTATGGAGATTGAGCGAGTTTCCTCCACAAGGTATCTGGGACTCATCCTAGATCAAAGGCTTTCATGGCACACGCATGTTGAACACGTCAATGGTAGGATAAGAAAGCTTGTTTGGCTATTTAAAATTCTAAGACATATAACTACTAAAAGGCTTCGTAATCAACTATATATAGCATTAGCACAGTCTGTCATGTCTTACTGTATTTGTGTCTGGGGTGGAGCTATAAAGACTAACAGCCTTATTCATAAAAAGTTAGAGCCTCCTTGAAGGCTCCTTGAAGGCCCGATGCTAAAAACATGATTCATAAACGTCTGTTAGCGTAATCAGTCGATCAGGCTCTGCTAAAGTTAGAGGACCGTAGACCCTCCTTTATCTCTCTGCTAAGTCACAAAATGGCCGCCACAAGGTTGAACAGCTGATTTTGACTAGAGCAAAAAAACCATAGGTACCGAAATATTTATAGTGAAGGCAGGGCTACGCAGATTAAAAAAACAGGAAAATTTTTCAGAAATTTTATTTAAAAATCCTCTTAAATTAGCAACAATAAATTAACAATAAATATGAAAAAAAATAAAGGATGATTAACATAATTATATGGCTTTTTGACAACATAACATGCGGATCGGAAATGGTGGGAAAACAAACATTCTCGCTTTTTATTTTTTTTCCTTGTAATTTGCTGTCACTGCTGTCATTTTTTTTTTTATTTCGATTGGCCATTTTTTGTCTTTGATTTGTCAAGGTAGCCAACATAACGCGTCTAATCCGTCTATCAGCAGCTCACCAACTAGAGACTGCTAGCAAGTGTTTATGAATCATACTTCTTGACAACCGTCTATTAAGCTTAATCAGTCTGCTAAGTAACAGACCGATCAAACCTCAATTAAGGTTTTTTTATGAATAAGGCTGTAAGTTTATAGAGGTT
>NW_027412832.1:0-14023 GCF_025370935.1 Choristoneura fumiferana | reverse complement strand
ATCATCAACATAATTATCAGTTGTAAAATGTCTACTATTGGGCATAGGCCTGGCCCATTTCAATTTATCTTATCTTATAATGTATAAGAACCATTACTTTGCGCAGAATGAAGAAACTAGGACTCTAGTTCCCTCGCTGGCCAAGTCTCGATTAGAAAATTCACTCACACTGTTGAATTTCTTTGCAGTTGCGTGCAATTTTCTTTTTTACTAATGTTAAATTTTAAATTTAGTTTCGTTTACGTCGGTGCGAGTGTGTTTTGCATATTTGAACCCACTATTCCTCTAATTGAGAGGCCTTAACTTAGGTTACCGTGTCTTTTTTCAATCGTTTAGCCACCGGTGACTGTCGATTTTACTATGGATAGTATTAACTTAGTTCTGATATGATTCCCTGAAAGAGGTAATTTTAACAGGAGCTCTAAAATTTATTAAGTTGTTGCTTTACTCCCACTACGTTGTATATTATAAAGACAAAATTCAAGCACTCTATAACTAATCTGAGCAGCATCGGCATGTTCCAGTCGGACTCGTGCACTGAGGGTTAAGTAAAAATTTAAAAGCAAGCAAAAAATAAAGTATTTATCTATAGGCTTTGATTATGATAGTTTTTGTATGAAAAAATTAAGTAAACTTAGAAGTTTGTCTTTCATAGCTGCAACAGAGTTTTCGAACCTGATTGTTTGATAATAATAACTTGATGCATCCATGCGTTCTTGATAAAAAGAGCTTTGGCAGGCAGGTAGACTGACCACAAAGTGATTTTATTTGGATTTATTTTGAGGTGTGAAATCCTGAAAATAAGAGATTAAAGTCATTTAAGACTTTCAGCTATGTTTTAGTATACTTTGTTTTATCAATTTTAATAATATTAGTCCAGGGATGATCGATGATGCACTTTTCCTTCCAATCCTAACAAATCTGTGAATATATTTACATATTTCTGACCCACGATTTAAAATAAAGTTCACCATTCGTACTTAAAGACTTACTTGTTTTAGACAAATCTAGTAGAACGCTACAATAGAGTAATTGATATCGCTAAGCAACGTTAAAATTAACTATAAAATTTGGTTTTCATTGACTTTGAAACAAGTAAAAAATCAACTAAGTTGACCAGTAAGTGACGTCATAGTTCACTAAATTGCATATACAACATACAGGGAATGTCGTTTTGACAGCTCATAAAATGTCATTGCTCAGCGCATAAAAAGCCAATTTGATTGATGATGCAAAATATCGTGCATGTGAGTATGCGTGTTTTATTTATATGTATTACTTAATTTGTATAGTAACTTCCACTATTTCCGACTTTTAAACTCACTCTTTATCAACAGCTTACTATCCGCTTAGAGGCTAATTGGTAGAGATCTTTTAAAGATATAAGTTTGCCTCGGTACATGTATCTCAACGTTAGTCAATCGTATTTATTTCTTTACTTTTGTACAGTAAAGGTTTTAAGTACACAGTATTAATTAATTTATTAAAAAGGCATATAGTTGGCACCATTTCTCTATATTTTTTTAACTTTAAATAGGAATTCAACTTCAAATTGTGTTTCTTACATTTACAATCAATCATCGTTAAAGCTGTAACGTAACTGCAGTACTGGTGACGTTATCGAGCAAGTACAAGACAAGCTACATAGTAGCTAGTCAGCGGAACATTATTTATCCAATGAAGATGCATTCAATAATAGCGGAGGAATGCACCCAAGTTATTTCAGGCCTACGGATGCGTTCAATTTATTATTGGTTGAGATATTTATGAGTTACTTCGGATCTTCGAGTTCATGTTTACGGCGATGCGTTTTGACGATTTTAGCCTGTTTACAAAGACACTGTATGTGATTGGAACAAAAAGTTAGATGTTATAAAGATTACATACCTATCTTCGCCTCAAAAGTGTTTTACCTCTTAGTTTTAGTTAATTTTAAGATCAATTTTTTTTTTTTAAGGAATAGGGGGCAAACGATTTGCCTGATTTATCGTCGATTGTGGAAGTATGTATTTTATTGCATTATTTGGGTTAGTTCAAAAAATCCGTTAATTTATCTTTTCATTGTAGTGTCTATTCTTATTTCCGATGTCCTATTAATCGTTCTCCTTATTCCTCGAAGTACCACCAATTCATTGTTTAACTGGAAGCGATCCTTTTAAGATAAAAGTCCGCTTTTGTAAATCTCACTCTATTTATGTGGTAATTTCATGTGTTCACATTAATTTGGTTATTTATTACGTTTTGTTAAATTTGCAAAATGGTAAAATGGTGGATTATCTACATGTTGCTTGATTTCATCTCTAGCTAAACTTAGTGGCGCCAAATTAATAATAGACCCCATACTGTTGTACCAATTATTTCCATGTTTTCCAGAGCATCGAGACGAAAGCTTTTGCCGCTTCTTACTACTTATTCTTCTTATTTGCCTTGTTCTATAACATTTATATTTATTAATTTCATTGGTTATAAAGATAATTACAAGTAACAGACTAAGCTCTCTGACGAAACCATTTCGCACGGTCCAGCCAGTCGCACGAACATTCTGTCAGATAAGCTGGTATTTAACTATAATACAGTCATAAATAACGAAGTGTCCTGTCTTTGCGTTTGTTTGTCGCTTGATTTACAACGGGAGATCACTTTGTCGTTTGAGGAACGGTCGTTGTGTAGGTAAGTACTAAGATTTATTGATGAAGCGGAGATACTAATTTTGATGTGACAATTTATGTTTTCATAACGCTGTGTTCACCTGGAATGAGCGAGGTAGCCAAAATAAGGATTTCTTGCTCTCTATCTTGTAAAAATTCAGGATTTTTTCCATACTGCGTCTCTTTGATCCTCAAAAAACACGTCTACCGAATTTCAAATGTCTTCCGTGGTTTAGCCTGTAATTTGTCTGACAATCAGTCAATCTAGGTACAGTCGAGTTCAAGTTCATAAACTTGTGAGCAAAAATTTGATCAAAAATATCTGTACACGCTTCTACGCCGTTAGCAATACCTAGAGTTCAGATATTTTTGATCAAATGTTTGCTCGCAAGTTTATGAAATCAACTGTACTAATAGGTGTCGACACGAAAATTGTACAGTCGCCTGCATTCATATCTGACACGTCCTACCGGCCCTAGAAATAGAGTCGTATCAGATAATGATTGATTTTTTGGAGTCTTTTTGTATTTTTTATTTCAACTCCAAATTTGTTACTTTTACGGGTATCCCGTGAAACCATATCGTAAATACAAACTGAGACATCAATCATAATCAATCATAATTTGATTGCTTAGTAGCGACATCTCTTGTCTGGGTGAGCGGTTAGTTCCGAAAGAATGTGACGTCTGTCGACGCAACATAGATGTCGCTAGTGCTGCTGCTTAAGTAGCATAGTAGAAATAAGCAACCTGAGATATGTATGCATAGGAAAAATTCGTGTCTAGATTCCTGTCCAGCAGTGGTGTAGGGGTTATAGCACGCAGCACGGAATGCTGAGGACCTGGGTTCGATTCCCAGTGCTGGTCTCTTTTTCTGGTTTTTCTGTGCATCCATGTCTCAGTTTGTATTTACGATGTCGTATCAGATATTTATGCACTCTTTGTTGTGTCAAATATTGATGCTGGCGACTGTACTAACGCATACGAGAACATTTCATCTTACCGTGGTTGTGTTGGGTGATGAAAAATAAGCGCATTGCACACAACCTTTGCCATAAGTAGTGCCACCAGAGTTGAGGTCACGCACACAAGGACATGTCATGTAATGACAGCACAGCAGGATTTTGACATTCACTCATTCATTTCATTCATTCTAATTTAATGCAATCAGTAGTCAGTACTTCATGTAGCTTTGTATGTAATTCACTTCAGCTCACGTGGCACTTTCTATATACTTGTGATCACTGAAGTCACGGCTACAATCTGGTCTCTCGTATATTATAATATTAGCGTCGATTTTTGAATTTCGTAGTAGCCCTACTATTGGGAATAAAGTTGCTACGGCACCCCGGCACAGCTCGGTAATAAAGGACGTCGATGCAGCCGCCATGTATACATTCTCAGCAACGGTAGCAGTAACGGGAAGTTCATATGCCATAAGCGCCATAAGCCATAACCATTTGTGCGAAACGTGGCAAATTTTATAGAGCTACTTCCTTTCATACCGCTGCGACGATCATGATTAAGTGTTTAGCGACAGACTGGAGTCTTGTACAGCGATCATACAAATTCACGGGACTAATAATAAGACAGAAATGTGACAAATGTCATCTGCGAGTATACCTAAAAAAACATTATTGAATGACTGACTGACAGATAACAGATACAGCCTGCCTAAATCACGGACCTAAAGACTTGAAATTTGGCAGATAGAGGTACGTTCCTTAAGAATCAGAAGGGTACAATTAGAAGATTTTAATTTTGAAACTTTTTTTAGATTAAAGAATATATTATTATTATTATAAATTAAAACTTCACAATGCCTGTATAATATAAAACAAAATAAAGGTAACTAAAACTACATACAAACTAAAATTATATATTTTTTATATTACATATTTTATTATTAATTATACAGCGTGGTAATGCTGCCAGCCTTCTGGGCACCTTACCACCTGGCAGTGATTTTGGGCAACTTTTTTATTTATAATTTTAGTTTTTAGTTACCTTTATTTTGAAACTCCCTCGGGTTAAAGAGCTAGTTATATAGTTGTTTAGCGTGTTGCGACGAAGTTAATATAGGCATACCCTTACAAATCACAGCTCAAGCTGTTTGCTCAAAAGTGGGTTGTTTTGTTGCCATTGTAGCAATTTTAGCGCCACCTAGTAATCTAATGATGAACGGCTACTACGCACGCGTAGCTTTAGCTGATCACGTCTTTCATTTTCGTCATCGCGCTATCGAAGTGTGCATAAATTAAGATTAGTTTGTGGAGTCTTTTTGTATTTTATATTAAAATAAAAACTGAAACATAGATGCACAGAAAAACCAGAAAAGAGACCAGCGCTGGGAATCGAACCCAGGTCCTCAACATTCCGTGCTGCGTGCTATACCTCTACACCACTACTGAACCAAATACAACTGGATAAATACAAATACCAATACTCTTTCTTTGGGAACTTCGGTCACCAGACATAACATGTGCCTGGAGAAAGACTTCTATTTTGCCGTTTCTGCCCTCACAAGGATTGCTATAATTTGATATTCAAAAACAAAGAAATAAGCAAGCTGATGGCAAAGAGAGGGGGACGAAACGTTTGACATCAGTCCTAGAAGGTAATACGGATGTAGTGCTGTTGCGTGCGTGTTTGCGTGTAGTGTAGGATTTCAATAGATACAGCTGTGCACAGTCAACGTCATAAATAAGTGATCACTTTTGTACCTTGTCACTTTAACGTCATGTTTGAAAAGCCATACGAAATCATGTAACGACTGAAAGCGATAAGGTACAAAAGTACTTACCTATTTATGACGTTGACTGTACTGAAGCTAATTGAGATAGCACGATACGAGTAAATACAAAGTTTTCCAGTAAAAATACGATGGAAAATCATTAGAAAGAGAGAAAACCATTTATTCGTGACTATAACAATAAAACAATAAGAAGAAAATATGGTCCCAACTCAGCATGTCAATTTTGCAGCCGACGCTGATCTTCCGTTGGAACCATGCACTACATCTGTATAAACATTATTGTTATTCTTCTCATTAATATTACTGTGGTGCACTCCCAGAACGTCAAGACTTGGTGAAATCTGCGAAAAGTAGATGGAAAGATAGCCCTAAGCCGGGGTTATCGGCTGTGTGAAACAGTCTACGATGGATTACACCAGCAACGATCGTCTTTTGTTCCCAAGCAATTACTTTCACGGCATAATTATCGTACTGTCACATGTTTGCGGACGTGTGCGTGTTAGATAACTTGAGACAAAGACGAGCTTGAGGTATGAATGAAAGCAAGAAAAACATTTATTCGTGACGACATGGGAAAAAATTAATAAAAATGTGCATGTCATGAAATGGTGCCAAATCAGCAAAATATCGGTCTTGGATGCTCATAGAATCCTCAGATAGGAGGAGATGGGAGAGGAGAGTTTTGGAGTGCAGATATAAATAAATTAATCACGGGGAAATTAACATCATTTGACCTAATCCCAAAGTCAGCAAAGCTTATGTTATGAGTACTAAGCAACGAACGAACATAATTAATACCATTAATAAACACTTAAAACTCGAGAAACAATCGTATTTTATTACAAATATCTGCCCCAGCATAGGTACATTTTATATTCCTAGTAGTTCTGTGCTTCCAAACTATTCCTTGGTATCAAGTCAAATCAAATGTCTTTCTCTTATGTTTAATTGATATTGTATGAAGACAAGCGCCGTATGTCCCGGGGTGTATAAGCAAACTAATTTCCCGACAAATCACGGCAATTAAATGCAGTTCCTTATTGTGTAGTGTAGTGTAGGTAAACACGGAGTGTAAAAGTTACTCATACATAATATGACATACTTAGCGTTTAAAATTTCGTCGCAAATCAAAAAACATTTCAGAACATCTCCATATTGTTTGTTTACATTCATCAACATCACTCCCACTGCTGAGCCCAGGTGTCCTCTCAGAATGCGAGGGCTTGGCCCGTCATTTTCACGCGGGCCCAGTGCGGATTGGAAACTTCACACACAGACCATTGAATGGTTTCGCAGTTTTGTTCAGGTTTCCTCACAATGTTTTACTTCGCCGTAAAGCTCGTGCTAAATTTGAAATATCATTCTTTGTGAGGTTATAGGTCAAACCGCAAGGCCACCATGGCTTTTTAAGGTCCGGAAATAAATAAAAACCAAAACAACGACTGACACGACACCTCATTGAAGCTTTCGCTTATTTATCAAAGTTTCGTTCAGAATATCGCTCAGCTCATAACTCATAGCAAGTATCGCTTATATTAGGAAGGCTATCTTGAATATGGACTGACAGGGTGCGGTATGGAGACCAGCTTCGGTTACTTTTGATTTATGTACTTAAAAGTCCATTTACGGCTTTCTTTCCTATTTTGATGTATTAACTAATAAGGAAGTGGGTCGTTAATGGACTTCTCTTTTGCAAGTACACGATGTACGATGTAACAGATTTTCTCATAGTTTAAGGAGGGATGAAATATCATTTTTTTTCCGCTGAAACCAAACATTTTTCATAAATTTTTAAATGGTCGTCCTATAGAACTCTATAGGTTAAGTTAGGTTTGTTTTATAACATTTTTTTAATGGCTTTCACTCTTGCCGTTTTAGCAAGACGTATTTTGCCAATGTCGACGTTAATACCTAAAGTACTTATCTATTTCGAAAGAAAATTAGGTTTTAATTAGGCTAAATGAGTGACGTAATTTATGGATGACCACCAAATGTCCTTAAAGGTAAAAGACATAATTAACAAAATTAGGCGTTATTTTGCGGAGGTTTACCGACATCAATGAACTAAACAATTGGTAGCGGCATAGCAAGGTAGGTAAATAGTTTATAAGTCGGCAACGCACCTGTGATGCCCCTCGTGTTGACAGGTGACCATGGGCGACGCTGATTGCTTCCCATCAGGTGATCGCATACTCGTTTTCCCCTTGTTATATAAAAAAATGTATTTGTGTCAGCTCTCGTAAATCGACCTGTACATGCTGAAATGAGAGCCTGCCGTAAACTAAATTTATGATCTCGCTAGGATTGTTCGTCCGTTTGCAGGTCCTGTTCCCATGAACAGGTCACGTCGTGACCGAGTTGACTGACCTTTGTCAACTTTAACAGAATAGGATATTAAGCGCGCCTTGTAACATGGGCCTCGAGCAAATCTTGCAACAATATTACAAGATGTAGCCTGGCCAAATACACTTTCACAGAAATGTTCCAAAAACTCGTAAGAATGAAAAGTCATAAAGTAATAGAATAGTGGTTCTGCCACGCGACGGCTTTTTTTTTCATTATAAAAAAGCTATCTTTAGCTAAGTAGGTAAAGTCCCAACACGATTTACTTCACTTGCCATAATTTGTTATACCTACCAACGTTTGCCATAAAATATATAGAACCGTGCTGTTTCAGGATGTTTTTTAATGTCATCTTACAGAATGAAATAGGTTAGTTTAATATCTACTGTGAGATTTTTCCTTCCTAATGTATTTTTTCTATATCAATAGTGTTAAATACATGTCTATCTCTATAACTTAATTGAAGCTGCTTTATGACTAAAATAGATTGTTTATTCTTTGACATGCTAAGTAAAGAGGCCAGTCGACCGACGTTCAATCCCGGAGCAATAACAATGGCGAAACCGTACTGAACTTTGATAAGATTTACGCCTTAGACTCAATTGGTTTTGCAATTACTGCTGCTTGCCTGCTCATAAGTTAAAGTTCAATTATACAGCTTAATTAACGTAGCGTAGTCCGTGTCCGTGCCATGGAGTTCCGCACCAACGCATCCATACTCCAGGAGCTTGGCATCACACAGCGTCTATCGACCATAGTACAGTCGCGCATACTGCAGTACTTTGGACATTGTCTCCAGGCGGGATGGCGACTCCATAGAGCGGCTAGTCGTGCAGGGAAAGGTGGAGGTCACCTATGCGCTGGACTGACCAAGTGAAGGCCGCTGTAGGAAACGGCGTATCTGACTGTGCCAGACAGTCTGCCAACAGAAGGGTATGGCGGGAGATCGTACGGAGAGCTGTGTCCGCCTCTACCACCGACGCGGACGCCTCAATGTGACCACGACCGCTCTGCCAAGAGCGACACGACAAAGAAGAGTCCGTGCCCCGTTTTAGAAAATGGCTGACTTATTTCTTCCCGTGGGTGTCGTAAAAGGCAACCTAAACCTAAAGGCTGGTTCACACGTATAAGTTATCAAGTAGTTAACTAAATTTTAACTTAAATTAAAGCGACTTTAAGCGTGTAAACAATTAATTCAGTAATCCTACTATAATATTATAAATGTGAAAGTTTGTGAGTGAGTGAGTGAGTGAGTGAGTGAGTATGTTTGTTACTTTTTCACGCTTAAACGGCTGGACGGATTTTGATGAAATTTGGCGGAAAGTTAGTTTATAACCTGGATTAAAACATAGGATACTTTTTATCCCGATATTCCCACGGGATAGGGATAAAATCTCGAAATAACAACCGCTAGGCTTAGAGTCATGAAATTTGGTATGTAGGTAGTTGGACGTCTGAAATAACACATAGGCAACTTTTTGACTCGATATTCCCACGGGATACCTAGGGATAAAATCTTGAAATAACAACCGCTGGGCTTAGAGCCATGAAATTTAGTGTGTAGGTAGCTGAACCTCTGAAATAACACATAGGCTACTATTTATTCCGATATTCCCACGGGATAGGGATAAAATCTCGAAATAATAACCGCTGGGCTTAGAGTCATGAAATTTGGTATGTAGGTAACTGGACATCTGGAATAACACTTAAGTGACTTTTTGACCCGATATTCTTACGGGATTGTTAAACTCTATGGTTGTTTCCTTAGCAACTTTTTGTTATTAACTGTCGTGTTTGTCTTGTCACTTAAACCAAAATAAAAATCGTTATTCGTATGCATTTTAAATTCCATTGACTGGGTTTCTTTCACGCTATATCACAACAGGTTATGGGTTATTAGAGTGTGATTAAAAATGGAATCCATCAGTGCGAAAGTTCAAATCGGCGCTTTAGAAGGAAAGCACAATTGGGAAACATGGAGGTACAAGATTTCCATTATGTTACGAGGCACCCCAGGCGCAATGGAGGTAACATTAGGGACTTATACCAAGCCAGTGTTGCAAGAAGGAGTAGGTGACGCTGAAATTTCTGCACATGATTTAGCTCTATCGAAATACATGAAGGCAGAAAGTAGCGCTTTGCTCATTCTCACCACAAATATGTGCGACGAAACTCTAAAGAAAATAATGCGATTTGAAACGGCTCATGAAGTATGGAAGGAATTGCATAGGCTATTTGATGGTCAGTCGGAAGATAGGGCATACAATTTGTGCACCGATTTCTTTGGTTTTAAACATATGAAAGAGGATGACGTATCGACCCATATGTCAAAATTGAAAAATATATGGAATGACTTGAATGTCGAACTCACGAAGAAAGATAAAACCACAAAACTTCCCGACCTATTCCTAATTTGCAAAATCCTGGATACTTTAGACGAACGATATTTTGCTTTTAAGTCAAGCTGGCTGTTACTGACCCAAAACGAGAGAACAGTAGAAAACTTGACAAGTCACCTCTGTGCCTTTGAGCGGGCACTGCTGAGTAATGAAGTCGTACAACAGCAACAAGAAGCTCTAGTGACGAATTCAAGTTCAACGTCTTACGAGAAGAAAAAGGATAGAAAGATAAAGTGCAATTACTGTCAGGCTATAGGCCACCGCGTGAGAAATTGTCAGAAATGGATACGAGATGGCAGGCCCCGAAAAGCAGCAATGCAACGCCTTCTACTTCAAAGACAGCGAACATGGTATTAATGTCAATCGAAAGCAGTGAAGTTTTTACGCTCGAACGAGACACCGAGAGTTGGTATGTGGATAATGGCGCGACAAGCCACGTTACTAACCGGGCCGATTTATACCAGAACTTTGAACACTTTGACGAAAACCGAACTGTAACAACTGCTAATGGCAATGCAATCCGTGCTAAAGGCAAAGGTTCAGTTATAATCGAAGCCAATGTGGAAGGGAAACGACAACTCGTTACCCTGCAAGACGTTTGGTATGTACCGACCATTAACAAGAATTTATTCTCGGTTCTTGCGCTGCATGATAAAATTCCAAATAGCAAGTTCTCGTCAACCACAAAAGAATGCACAGTCTTTGTCAACGGCGAGAAATGCCTAATAGGAAAACGCCAACATCGAGGAGGCCTGTACAGACTCGACGTTGTTAACAAATCTGAAAATGCACAGGAAGTGTGTGCCACGTCAGAAACTATGCAGCGTTACCACGAAAGACTCGCTCACCAGAACAAGAGGCATGTTAAAGCAATAGTTAAACGCGAACTGGGCCTAGACATTCCCCTTGAAAAGGAGACATGTGAGGGCTGCATTTACGGGAAAGCCCACAGACTAAAATTTGGCACGCGTTCTCGAGCTTCAGCGCCAGGAGAACTCGTACACACAGACGTTTGTGGACCATTCAAACCAAGCTATTCGAAACTCCAATATTACGTTTTGTTCAAAGATGATTACACAGGATATCGTATGGTGTACTTCCTGCGACGCAAGTCCGAAGTCAAAGATAAACTCGCTTTGATGATATCTCGAACAAAAGCAGCGGGATACACTGTAAAATGCCTGCTCAGTGATAACGGCGGCGAATTTGACAATAAGTCAGTTCGAAATATTCTAAACTCGCATGGAATTGAGCAAAGACTTGTCGCCCCGTATACACCGGAACAAAATGGCTCAAGTGAGAGGGAAAATAGAACTTTAGTAGAGACAGCGAGATCTATGATGTATGCACACGAAGCTATGCCTCAAGAAATATGGGCTGAACTTATAAATACAGCGGCGTACATCCTTAATAGAACCGGTCCTACAAACACCGATAAAACTCCGTATGAACTTTGGTATGGAAAGAAACCGATAATAAAGCACCTCCGAATTATAGGTTGTACTGCGTACGTACATGTACCGAAGCAAAAGCGGAAGAAGCTTGATAAAAAAGCTATCAAAGGCAGACTCGTTGGTTATGACGAAGATTGTTATCGTATTTGGATTACTGACGGAAAGAGAAACACGCTCGTCCGTTCCCGTGATGTAATTTTTGATGAGAAGCCACTTGCCGTCAACGACAATGCCCCTGTATCTGAAGAAATCGCCACAGACACGAGGGAGTACATTATGCAAATGCCGTTGCAAAATGAAGTTGAAAATAACAAGCCGGCTACATCAGAAATATGCGAAAATCCTGTCACGACTGAATCTGCAAGTTACGACAGATATTCCAACGATCGTGAACAAAGTCTCGAGGGAGAATTAACAGAACAAGTTCCAACAGGAGACATTGTTCATAGTCCGCTGGAAGATCACGAACATATAGATGATCGCGACGATCTTGAAGAGGAAGAATTTCATGATGCTGACCAGTCATTGCCTCAGCCATTAACGACGCCACCGCCGCCGCGTTATAATTTGCGCGACCGTAGCGAAATTAAGCGACCTGAAAGATTTAATGATTTTGTTCTTGTTACAGAAACGTATCCATCAAATTTTTCAGATGCCATGAAGCGAGACGATAGTGAAGAATGGCATAAAGCTATGAACAGCGAAATGAAATCACTGAAAGATCTCGAAGTTTTTACGCCTTGCATGTTACCAGAAGGTAGAAAAGCCCTCCCCTGCAAGTGGGTGCTGCGTATTAAAAAGAACCCAGATGGCTCCGTTGACAAGTATAAAGCCCGGCTTGTCGTAAAAGGGTTCAAACAAAGAAAAGGTCAAGACTATGATCAAACTTTTAGTCCGGTTGCCCGCCTAGCAACAATCAGAGCTGTACTGAGTGTCAGTGCACAAGAAAGCTTACACCTTGTTCAGTTTGATGTCCGTACTGCGTTCCTGAATGGAAATTTAAAAGAAGAAATTTACGTACAACAACCTGAAGGATATAATGATGGATCATCAAAAGTCTGGAAGCTGAATCGAAGCCTATACGGTCTAAAGCAAGCTCCAAGGTGTTGGAATTCATGCTTTGAAAATATTTTATTAGATATGGACTTCAAGCAGTGTGAAGCCGACTGCTGTCTATATACCAAGCAAGTAAATGGCAAGAAGCTACTCATCACGCTGTACGTAGATGACGGATTAGTAGCTGCTACAGATGAAGACCTCGCCAATACGTTCCTTTGTGACTTAAAGCAAAGACTGCAGATTACTACGAAGCCTGCGTCTCATTACTTAGGTTTGCAAATTGAAAGAGAAGAAGACGGTTCAATTATAATAAACCAAGAAGCTTATGCAAAGAGAATTTTGGAGCGCTTTGGAATGGCCAGCTGTAACCCTGTTACAACACCGATGGAAAAGGAACCTTCAAGTTCAGGGAAAGCTGAAACCGAGGAAGTGGTAGTTTTTCAATATCGAGAAGCTGTTGGCGCTCTAGCATATCTCATGGTCGGAACACGTCCGGACATAGCTTATGCTGTGGGAGTTGCCTCAAGAAAACTAGAATCCCCCTCCAAAGAGGATTGGCTTAAAGTGAAGCGTATTCTACGTTACATTAAAGGCACATGTTCTCTTGGAATAAAATATAAAGCACGATGTTTACCCGGCGTGCTAGAAGGATTTAGCGATGCAGACCATGGTGGAGACCGAGAAACTGCACGATCCACTACTGGAGTTGTCTGCCGTTATTCCGGTGGTATAATTTCTTGGCTTAGTCAGCGACAATCGTCGGTTGCTATTTCTACAACTGAAGCTGAACTCGTAGCAGCCAGCGAAGCAGCCAGAGAGCTCGTGTGGCTTACAAGAATTATGCAAGACTTGACTACGCTTACAGAAACACCAACACTTAGTGTGGATAACGAAGCAGCTGTGCGGCTTGCCCACAATCCCGAGTTTCACAAGCGAACCAAGCACATCCGCATACGACACTTCTATGTAAGAGAACTGGTTGCTGAAGGCACTATAGAAGTACAGAGAATCGGCACAGCATACCAGGTGGCAGATGTTCTCACGAAGGCACTGCCTCGACCGACGTTTTCGTCTCTATGTCATGCATTGGGACTAGTGGATGTACACTATTGAGAAAGGGAAAGTCCTTACAAGAAGAAACATCCCTTACATTACAGTGTACCTAACTATTTAAAATGCAAAGTGACCAATGTGCGCGACTATTTATTTTCTAAAGTGAGGGAAAGTGTTAAACTCTATGGTTGTTTCCTTAGCAACTTTTTGTTATTAACTGTCGTGTTTGTCTTGTCACTTAAACCAAAATAAAAATCGTTATTCGTATGCATTTTAAATTCCATTGACTGGGTTTCTTTCACGCTATATCACA
>NW_027412831.1:0-14450 GCF_025370935.1 Choristoneura fumiferana | reverse complement strand
ATAAACTGCGTTCGTGGCTTATTCTGTAGTATCAGTGCATTATAAGCTCTTTGTTTGAATATGAATGTGCCTTGAATTTTGAGTTGAAAACTCGAACTCGTCCGTCAAAGCAACATAAAGAAAAACAATGCAGCGATGCTGGCGCGCATGGAGACTCAAATCGCGTCGTGTGTGCAGCACCCACCACTTCACTAGACCCTTTCGTGCCCCCTCCCCTTCACTCTACCAATAAGGGCATACGGGAGCAACACGCAATGATACCCAAATGTCTAGTTATACTGACGTGTATTGTACTTCACTCGATGACCATTTTCGCATATTTTTATATGATTTTTTTCCGGGCACTTTTCTGAAGAGTCTAGTCTGTGGCACTCCGGCTTTTGTTATCTAATTGCGGATTCTCTGGTTAGCATTTTACCTTATTACATGAGCGCGGTTGTTTACTTTATGCTTTTTTTTAGTAGACAGGAACTGACTATTGTGGGTCAGCATAACATTTGAAAATATCACCGCGCCACGTAAATTACGGCAAGATTTTTCCATTATCTGTAAGCTTTCTCAAATGGTTCATACCCTCATTTATGAATGCTAGAGATATGTGATAAATTAGTAAAACTTAATAAGGAAAGATGAAGTTGAGATTAGTTTTCAAATAAATCAATGTATTTATCAGTATAGACAATGTTGCTACATCAACCTGATATAGGTTACAGTCATTCACATGAGCGTCGCTATTTGGTTGTTTAATACAATGTCAGCGTTACATGTCTAATTTTGACAAAATCAATGGATGGTGACATACTAAGCGTGGCATATTTATGGCTGTAGGAACGTCCGCTTCTGACATGGCAGTTCCCTACCCCCATGACGCAGACTATTTTACCATCTATAACATGTTTTATGTCAAGGAACATAAAGTTATTGTACTATACCCGTATTATTCGCTTGCATAGTAAACAAAAAATACTTTATTTTTAGATCCTATTCTTCTGTTTTAAATTATTACTTACCAATCTTCAAAAAATTACCAAGCGTACAATGTTCAACAACATGAACTAAAGTTAGAGACTCGATCATTAATCTAAAAGAATTAGAAACTTTAAACTGGGTTCTAAACAAGATAAATTTTGTTACTGCCACCAGCGCAACTATCCTCAGCGTCACACAAATTTTTAAAAGAATTAACTTCGAAATCAAGTGGTAGACAATTGATGTTAAGTAGATTTTACAGTTAATTTATCATTGAACTAATCAAAATTGCACAAAACAAACAGACTTGCCAGTGCTTGTTAATTGAAACATTATGCTGTTTTGCAAGTTTTTAAGAATAACCAGATAACAAGTTTTTTTCTAAAACTTGGAACTTATTGCGGACTGTTTGTATGTAATGCCATGTAACCTAAAATACTAAAAACCTACTAGCTAGTACAATGGTGAAAATTTGATGTGTATTTATAATAATGCATTTTAAGAGGCTGCACTTGAAAGTTTGGAACATTTATGTGCTTGCGGACACCTTGAAGATGGAAAAATTCGGTGCAGTATTTGACCGTATCGGCGGTGCAATTGAGGCAATTAAGTTTCAAAGTTAAATCCAAACGCACATCAAGAGAAATTTAAAGTAACAGAAACTTTCGCCCTAAAAAAATACTTAATAACGGGTAAAAGTAACTTCAACTTCAACTTTTTTGTTTAGTGGCAATC
This sequence comes from Choristoneura fumiferana, assembly GCF_025370935.1. NCBI lineage: Eukaryota > Metazoa > Arthropoda > Insecta > Lepidoptera > Tortricidae > Choristoneura > Choristoneura fumiferana. The sequence continues at coordinate 12,746 of NW_027412831.1, read as the reverse complement.
GGTCGCTTTTGGTTAGCGTCCATTACTGCCAATGACACCTGACAGCAGCAAAGTGTATATTGTGTCAGACCGGTTGGATAAGATTTCTAAACGGGGGTTGTGGAAGCGAGTTTGTTGCGTACCTGCAATAGACATACACAAAACATAGGGACAGCACAAAACATAGAAGACAGTACAAAACATTTAGACATTACAGATCGGATCAAAGGGAGCGACAAAAGCGAAAAAGCACCTATAGTTTTATTTTTTCTTTAGTTATATAATTAATTAACATGTTAAGGATTTTCTTGTTGGAGGAGGCATGAAGTAGGAGGGTTTTGAGGTTGGTGGGTTTGGGAATACAGGGGGGAAGGATGTTGTAAAGGGGAACAGTTCTCATGGGGCAGTTTAACAGAATGTGGTCGGCGGTACCCTCCTCCAAGCCGCATGGACAGAGGGGGGATTGAACAATACCCCATCTATACAGGCGGGATGGAGCACAAGTATGTCCGATACGTAATCTGCAGATGACAGAGGTTGTCTGTTTGTTCGCTTGACGAAACCGGAAAAAACCAAGGCTTAGGGGGGATGTTTGGTTGAATATCCCCGTAATGACGGCCTTTGACCAGTAAGGAGCACTCATAATGACGGAGCCAAAGAGAGGTGAGATCGGATTTGGCAGCAGAGAAGAGGTCATAGAAATAGCAGTGGGAGTGATCCAAGCTGCCGATCTCTATGGCCTCCTTAGCATATGCGTCAGCGACCTCGTTTCCCCGGATCCCAGAATGACTGGGAATCCAGGCCAACGAGATCTCAAGGTTGCGGAGATGGGCTTCGAATAGGGATTGCCTGATGAGTAGCACTAAAGGATAGTTAATTTTGGCAGAGAAAGGATTGGCCGTGATGGATTGTAAACCGCTAAGAGAGTCCGTAAAAATTATCGAGTTGCTAATACCATGAGCATTAATGTATTTAACGGCTTCCAGAATAGCGACTAGCTCACCGGTAAAGACTGACGTGTGAGGTGGGCACTTAAAGCTCAGGATAACTGAATCTTTCGGGATCCAGACTGCCGAACCCACAGCGCCGCCAACCATAAGCCTGGAGGCATCTGTGAATAACAAAGACCAGCCTTGCCAGGAGTTTTCGATGTTGTGTAGAAAAGAACTGTTAGCTCCGGGCTGGTTCTTTGTTATTCCGAAGTTAAGGATGATGTTGGGTTGAAAGATTAGAGCATCGTAACTGTGAGCAAAAAGGGGGAGAAGGGAGCATGTGAAAGAGGGGTCTGGGAGGTTATTGAATTTGCGGAAGCTATTGATAAGACATGGCGGGTTTTTGTTGAACCAGAATCCACTGTCAGTAATTAAATCCGATAGTTCTTGCAGCTTAGGTAAGAGGGGGTGGTCGTCCAGAAGGGAAAGTCTGAGGAAGAAACGATCAGCCAGGTATTGACGTCGGAGGTAAAGGGGGGGGTCAGTTGCTTCTACTTGAAGGGCATTGGTCGGGGAGGATTTCATGGCTCCCAGGATAACCCGGAGGGACTGGTACTGGATTTTGTCCAGTTTACCTAAGGCCACCTTGTTACAAGGTTCTAAGATAAAGGAGCCATAATCAAGGACGCTGCGTACTATGGCATTATAGAGGAGTTTCTGGGAATAGGGGTGGGCACCCCACCACACACCCGAAAGACAACGCAGAATGTTGATGTTTGATTGGCACTTTTTAACTGTGGAATCAATATGGGGGCAACCGGAAAGCCGAGAGTCAAGCGTAACGCCTAGAAATTTGACTTGTTTACTGACAGGGATTAGTTGATTATTGAAGGCGACTTCCACAGGGGGGAACGACCTTTTCCTAGTAAAAGGAACCACGCTACATTTGGAAACTGAAAGGGAAAGACCATGGACAGCAAGCCATTCACCCAGGTAGAATAGGGCTTGGTTCAAGTTGCAGGTGGCTACTTCGACGGAATGGGACGATGCGTACAAAGCTATGTCGTCTGCGTATTGCAGTATGTTGCAGAACGGTGAAACAGCCTCGTCAAGGTCGTGGGTGTACAAGCTGTAGAGCAAGGGACTTAATACGGATCCTTGTGGAAGACCTTGCCAGATTAGCCTCGGAGTGGAATGGGAACCATTATGTCTCACCTCGATGGATCGTTCCATTAGGAAGTTGCATATGAAATGCGTCAGCTTCTGCGGCAGACTCAGCTTAGATAGTTTATCTCTGAGTAAGGAGAGTATGACACTATCATACGCGGATGATACGTCCAAGAATACGCCAACAAGGAACTCGTTCCTTGAGAGGGAGATCCTGATGTCAGTTGTTAAAATCGAGAGACTATCCATGGTGCCCATTCCTCTCCGAAAACCAAACTGGCTTTTGGACAGTATTTTATTTGATTCTACGAACCACTCCAGGCGTTTCTTAATCATGTGCTCTAGGATTTTGAGAAGGCAGGATGATAAGGCGATTGGACGGTGGGAGGAAGGAAGGAGGGGATCTTTCCCTTGTTTATGTAGAGGGATGATAATTTGTTTTTTCCAAGCCTCTGGAACGAAACCCAGGTCGAGGAAATGGTTTAAAAGGTCTAGAAAGTATTTTTTGGTAACCTGGCCAGATTTGGCAAGAAAAGCGTACGGGATACTATCTGGACCAGGAGCCGAGTTCTTGAGGTGGTCTAACGATGCCAAAAGTTCTAACCACGAAAACGGTTGGTCGAGATTATTATGAGGGCAATTCAAAGGATAGGGGGAAGGGAGGGAGTTAACATGGGGGACAGTGGGGGGAGACAGGGTGTCTATAAATGCCGTGAGCCAAACTGAGGAGTCGTTACTAGGCGCATCTCGGGCTATGAATGAACCTCTAAAACGTTTTATGGCTTTCCATAGAACAGTTGATGGAGTGCGGGGCGAGATACTTTGGCAGAAGTTTATCCATCCAAATTTCTTTTTTTTTTTGAACAAACGTTTCGCCTGAGCCGCGGTCTTTTTGAATGCGAGAAAGTTATCCAGGGACATGTTTCCACAATACGCTTTCTCGGCCTCGTTCCTTAGGCGAATCATGTCCGTACATTCAGAGTCCCACCAAGGTGGGGAGGACCTAGCCTTATAACGTTTTTTAGGCGGAATATTTTTGTCAGCTGCAACTATGAAGGCCTCGATCAGGTTGTCATGACAAATACAGGCGTTTTCTGGTAAGACAATGGGCATCTTGCTGACTGCTGCATCCAAGTCCGCCGCGAACTGGTCCCAATCAGCCTTGGACAGGTGGTACCTATTAGAATTTGGGGGAGTACTGGGTTGGGAAAAGGATGTAGGGAAGGATATTAAGATTGGAAGGTGATCACTACCGTGGGAATCCTGGAGCACAGACCACGAGAGAAGGGTGCCAAAATGTGGAGAGCACAGGGAAAGATCGACGGCACTAGAGTTCAGGCCTGGTGCCGTTCTGCGCGTCGGAGAACCATCATTGAGTAGGCAGATGTTTTTGTCCTCCATCAGGTCAACGAGATCACAGGCTAAGGCGTCGTAATCGGCGCTTCCCCACATGAGATGATGACAGTTAAAGTCACCTAAAATGAGGAATGGGCCCGGAAGGGCGGAAAATATGTGCTCGAGGTCTGAGATATTAATGGAGAGCGGATCGTAAATATAGATCGAAAGAACGGTAAAGTCCATGATCTTGGCGGCGACTGCATTAATGCCGTAAGGGATAGGGGGAAGAGTTATACGATTATACGTGACAGAAGATTTGATGAGAAGGGCGGCTCCTGCGTAGCCATCATCTCTGTCATGTCGGAGGCACGAGAAGCCAGGCACCCGGAACCGGGCTCCCGGAACCAACCAGGTCTCCGATATGGCAAAGACAGTAGGGTCATACGAGGATACCATTTGCAAAATTTCGTGTTTTTTAGGGCGGAGACTGTGACTGTTCCACTGGATGAGATGGAACATTTACAACTTGGAGAAATTGTGAAAGTTTGTTGGCGACGTTGGGCGGTAGGGGGAAATCATCCATTTTGCTGAACATATTGATCAGCAAGGATAGAAGGACGTCCAGCAGGTTATCGTTGGGGGGGGACTGAAAGGGGGAGGAGGGCGGGGAGCCTGGGGGCCGGAGGGCGGCACCATTCCTCGGAGGAGGGGGGTTGCGGTCTCTAATTAGGGCTTCGTGAGCGGCACGGTCATATCCTTGTGATAGAGGACGATGGGGGGACCTTGGTATGTAGACCGTTTTCCTGTAACTTTGGGATGGACTTTGAGTGTGGGTGGGGAAGGCAGAGTGTTGGGTTTGAGGCATAGGATCAGTTTGGGAGTAGGGGGGCTCTGAGCCGCGTCTGCGTAGGATCTCTTAACAGGGGGGAACCTTTCGCAAGCCTGAGAGTAAGAGATGTTGTCGTCAGACATTGCTGCTTTGATAGCCTGTTGACGAGTGTGTTCTGGACAGGTCTTGTGTGTAGCAAAGTGCCTGCCTGAGCAGAACAGACAAAACGCTAAGTCTTCCTGCACAGTACATGTTTTGCCTGTATGCTCTTGGCCACATTTGAAGCATTTTGGTTTTGATCGACATTGATCCGCTACGTGTCCGAATTTACAGCAGCTGTGGCACTGTATTGTGGGCAAAAGATACTTTTCTACTACTAACGATGTGTAACAGCAGAAAATTCTGGCTGGCAAAACTTGTCCGCTAAAAGTTATCACCACAGTACCTGTAGGGATCCACTCAATGCCGTCGGGTTTGTGTACTTTTCGGTTAAGTCGCCTGGCTTTAAGGATGCCCCACAGCCAGAAGGAAGCTCCACATCATTGACAAAAGCATCCAGAGCTAGGTCCGTGGGTACTCCTCTGACAATACCCATGCGTGTGATATTAAATGTTGGGATAGTAGCCTCGAAATTTTTAGATGCGAGTAGTGGGTCCGATAAAAAGGTATTAGCTGCCTCTGCGGAGTTAAACTCTACACTAACACGGTTTCTACCTACTTTTTTGATACCATCTCGCGCTATGTTCTGTACACGCGAGTTTACCATCACTTGTCCAAATTTGATAGGATTTAGGGTAGTACCAGCGGAGGGATCTGATTCTGACTTGGATACATGGACAAGGAAAGGACCTCCGTCGTTGGACGTGTATTTACGTCCATTTTTTAGGTCCGGATGTTCGTAAAGGTGGGCTATGGAGTCGGAAGGAGCCCTGGTCCCCAACTTAGTTGGGGGCTGGGATCCATCCAGCACCGTAGCCCTCCTTTTTGCCCCCAGTAGAGTTATTTCGGCGTCCATCGACACCTCCGATTGGCTGTCTTGCGACAAGTTCATCGGTGCGCCGATGGAAACCGGTTCCCTAACAGAGGTTATGTCTGGAGGTTTTGGGGGGATATGCGACATTGCGGGGTTAGCAGCGTACGAGTATTTGTTAAAACACTTACTGAACGACGATACTGGTGGGTCACACAAAAAACACGAAAAAAAATAGCACTAGGCCACAAAATTTCGCAGGTCCGACACAAACACGTGCTGTCACCAAGGAAGCCAAGTGGTCAGTCCGGGTAAAAGTAATCAGCTGTTCCGACGTATTTTGACAGACATAACTGTCAGTGTGACACTGACATTGCGCATACGTTTGGGAACGAGCGCAGTGCGGCGCGTTTACGAAGATTCTTGTTGTTAATTGCATAAAATTGTGCTTCGAGACCCACGAGTCAATGGTGCTGCCATCTAATTTGTACGGAGTGAACTACTTGATTGGCCTTTGAACTGTGATTGTGAAGTTTATAGGCGAGCTTAAGAACTTTGCTTAGACACGCAATAGTTGTCCCTACTCACCGCGAGATGTCGTCTACTGTTAAAAAAGTTCCATGCGCAGGATGCTTAGACGCTATTCCCAAAGGCAGTTATTTTTTGAAATGTAGTCAGTGCAAGCAAAAATACGACCTGCTTTGCGCTAATGTACCAGAGCAGCATTTTATCAATATTATGACAACCAGCCAAAAAATTCCTGGAGATGTCAGCTTTGTAAGAGTAAGGTGCCCAAGTCAGGCAATAGCAACACACCCGTGAGAGCTGTAAGGGAGGAATCAGAGGGCTCTTTGTTCTATTGTGAAGATAAAAATGCTAATGCGTCCCTATTGATGACACTGGGACACGACGAGTCTGTTGAATTTGTGCAAAGTGACAGATCAATGTCTGAAAACGTTACCAAACGACCGAAACGCCCCTGGAAACCGATTATAAGTACCAGCACAATGATACTATCAATGAGGACACTATATACCTGGATAATATTAGATCAATAATTAGAGAGGAGTTGAAACTCGTTATTAATGAGCGCCTGACCAACATTGTTAGCAATGTGGTCTCTGAGCGAGTTGCGGTAGCGTTGAACTCAACCGTCACCGGGTTCTCGAATAGAGTCTCAGATTTGGAAGGGAGAATCCAGCAGTTAGAAAACCAATTTGCTCGGCATGTATGTTTGCAAACCCCAGAGTCGGACACTCACAAATCTGCTGCAAACGCCTCACCAAAGCGAACAGCTAGGGAGAACCCTAGTAAGATGATTGGCTCAAAACAATCGACTCCAATCGAGACCACGTTACAGGGGAACAAAGTACACCAGGACGACGTGTCTGGAAGTCAAATTGATAACCCTGCTAAGAGCAAGAGCGAACAAAACTCCAAGGACCGTGTCCTTACCGATGGGAGAAGGAAATCCTTCCATAATGTGCGTGTGACGCGCGGTACAGCCGATACTAGCATGACACAACTAGAAGCATCAGAATGGCTTAAGCAAATACATTTGTTTTATGTTAAGGTAGGCACTACCAGCGAACAGGTACGCGCACACTTAAAATCGATCACTGGAGTTGACAATGTTAGAGTAGAGACCCTGAAATCGCGAGGTCATTATGCCTCCTTTAAATTATCCGTGCCCTCTGAAGTATATGATAAAGTCATGGCTTCCGATTGCTGGCCAACAAATGTGTGTGTCAAACCATGGCGTCAGTCATTTCGCAAAAAAAAAGAAACACAGCAATTGTCATAGGGAAATATCCATTATATATCAAAACGTTAGAGGACTAAGAAGTAGAGCTCCCACATTTTATAAAAGTATACTTCAATGTAATTCTGACGTGATAGCACTTACGGAAACTTTTCTTACGAGTTCTGTCTTGGACGCTGAACTATTTCCTCCTGAATACAAAGTGTTTCGGACTGACCGAGCGGCTGATGCTGGATGGGGAGGAGTATTGTTAGCCGTAAAAAATAAGTATAATGCTTATGTTGTAAAAGATATAGATAATATGTTAGACTATATGGAAATTGTGTTTGTTGTTTTAAGTGTAAAAGGAACTAAGATTCTTATGTGTGTTGTGTATTTGCCGCCAAGCTATAGCGATGAACAGTATTTAAATGTGTTAGCTTGCATAGAGAACGCTGTTTGTAAATTTCCCGATTATGATGTAATTATTTTCGGTGATTTCAATTTAAACTCATTTAGCAGTTATGTTAAAAGTCAATTTGAAGGTTTTTTAGACTTCTGCGAAATTAATCAATATAATTCAATCAAAAATGCATACGGGGGCATCCTGGATCTTGTGCTTTCAGGACTCAGTCGGGATGAGATAGAAGTTACAGGCGATGTCGAACCATTGGTCCCTATAGACCTGTACCATCCACCGCTTGAGGTGAAGTTATTAATTCATACCCGTGATAGTTTTCCGTCGTACGGTGAATCTAAATTGCCTTGTATTAATGATGGTGAACCTGCGTGGAATTTTCGTAGGGCTGACTTTCCTTCATTGTACGCATCGATAGCTTCTATCGACTGGACTGGTATATTTGAACTGACGGATGTTGACCAGGCGGTAGAGAAGTTTTATGAGAAATTGAATACGGCTATCAGTCTCTTCGTTCCGCAAAAAAAGCGACCTAATTCTAATAGTCGTTATAAATATCCTACATGGTATTCAAAAGAGTTAATATATTATATTAAACTAAAATATTTCAATCTGAAAAAGTTTAAATATTCGGGTTCAAAATTGGATCAAGATTCGTTCAAACACTATAGGACTCTCGTTAAAAACCTTATTGAGCGTGATTACAATCAATACCTGTTAGACATCGAGCGTGACATCAGTCTGAGCCCCGCTAAGTTCTGGGGTTTCGTAAGATCAAAAAAGAATCGTCTTGGTCAGCAGATGCAGTTTCAGTACAAAGGCAAGGTAATTGCGGGACAGGAAGCCGTTGATGCGTTTGCCGAATATTTTGCGTCCGTTTTCCATAATGAGATACCTGAACTTGACCCAGAAGCTGCTACTCAGACAGCAACTAATCAGAATATGCGGAATGAATCGCTGAGAGTCGAAATTCCACACATTACTCTCTCAGAGCTGCGTACAGCTGTAAAGAACCTTAAAGCTTCGTCCGCTAGTGGTCCAGACAATATTCCCCCTTTCTTGGCTAAAGATTGCATGGCGGTACTCGAAGAGCCATTACTCTATATTTTTAATCTTTCACTAAAGCTGGAGATATATCCTGCCAAATGGAAAGTTTCAAGAGTAACACCAATTCCCAAAGATACAAAATCAAATGACGTACTTACCCACAGACCAATAGCAATTCTATCAGTTTTTGGCAAACTCTTTGAAAGTGTTTTAAATACTTGCATTATTAAGCAAATGGGCAATAGGTTAAATGATGCCCAGCATGGGTTCCGTAGCGCTAGATCAACTGCCACTAATCATGTGTGCTTTTTTGACTATTCGTTGGAACATATGGACACGCACCGTCAAGTGGACGTCGTATATTTTGATTTTAAAAAGGCCTTTGACCTGGTGGACAATGACGTACTGCTGCATAAATTTTCAGCTTTTGGATTTACTCCAAAACTACTTTCCTTTTTTGCTAATTACCTTAGAGATCGTCGGCAGTACGTGCAAATGTCTAATTTCCGGTCTAGCGATTATTTCACCCGTTCTGGCGTAAGTCAGGGGAGTAATTTGGGACCAACGCAATTTGTGATAATGGTAGATGATCTCTGCACAAATATTACAGGGGCGCAATCGCTACTGTTCGCGGACGACCTTAAGGTAATGTCACCTATTAACAGCTTATCTGACTGTGAATTACTTCAAAGAGTTGTCGATCAGGTGGCTCAATGGAGTGCAGCGAATAAGTTGCAGCTTAACGTCGCGAAATGCAAAAGCATCACATTTACAAGATCTAGTGATCCCGTGCTGGCGGACTATAGTTTGTCGGGCACAACTCTAGATCGTGTTTCCTCAATCCGAGACCTGGGCCTTGGGCTGGATGGCAGACTGGACATGCGTGATCATGTCGTTAATATTTGTAAGAGTGCCAATAAAATGCTCGGCTTCATAATAAGAACAGCTTCTGAATTCAGAAATGTTAAAGTAGCTATACTCCTGTATAATGCGTACGTAAGAAGCAAACTGGAATATAACGCAGTTGTGTGGGATCCCCGAGAGAGGAAATATGCTTTAATGTTAGAAAGAGTGCAGCGTAAATTTGCTCGGTTTATCTATAAAAAATATTATGGATATTATCCTTCTCTATATCCATCTTTGTTTGTTGCCGGTATGGTCGGGTTGGAAACGCTGGAATTGAGACGTAAGTTTGCAACGCTCACTCATTACTGTTTACTTTTGCGTCATAAGGTGGACAATCCGATGGTACTAGGCAAATTGCATTTATTTGTGCCAGACAAATATATAAGCGCGGCAACTCGCAAAGGGAGGCGTCCACGCAATCTTTTCACCCTGGTGAACAAAACTAGGACCCTGCAAGCGGGCAATGCACCTACCGCTAGGGCTGTTGCGTTGATAAACGAGTTCCTCGCACAGATCCGGGAGGCCGACGTATTTGCAGATAGCTGGCCAACCCTCCTATGTAAATTCAGCCGCTTTTTAAATAGTCGTAAGCCTCTAGTGTAAGTTTATCTTTATATTTTTCATCTTTATTTTCTAGTTATAAGTTTACTCGCTTGTGGACGTTTTGGTTTTTACTGTAAGTCCACAAGATAATCTTTTTTTATAAATAAATAAATAAATAAATAAATTTCTAAGTCAGTTCGATTACCTACCTACTAAAGTGGATGAACCTTTGACTTAAAAATTTGAAGAAAAGTTACTTACACTTATCTGCTCAGGGTACGAAAGATGCAACCACTAATTATACAGGTAGATGTGGCAGGTACAATAAGTACCTACATAATTACCGCCTTGCCCATGTTTTTAGCTGGTACTTATGTCTAAAAACATCAATTGCTTAATAACACAAAAGAACAGCAGAAACTACATATTTAAATATACATTTTTCATTACAAGTGTGGCAATCAAGCCTGTAATAGTACCTATTATCCTATTCTGTATAGTTAGCTTAAATGGCTTTCGAAATACTTATTATCTGACAAATAGTCCGAATGGTCAATGCGTATATATCAGCCTTTAGGTTTAGTATGTACAGTTGCGGGGGACGGAATATCAGACAGTTAGCGATAGGTATTAAGGTAATTTTTAAATAATATGCTATTCAGGGCTAAGTAGCTCGTAAATCTTCTACGAAACGAAATGATTAAACAATGCTAATACGCATAAGTATGTTTAAATTAGAATTTCAGTAAAACAGTTATACTACGAATTTAATCTTTTTTTTAATCGTATGATGAGGTACCAATGTAAAATCTAGAGTCTGGTACTACCTCTTTAAAAAATTGTTACGAGTGTCAATCCTTGCTCACTAATATATTATGCAAAAGTTGTAAGGTTTGTTTGTTTGTTTTGATACCTCATGGGTCTAAACCTTTCAACCGATTTTTAGATAAATTCGGTATAACAACAGTTTGAGCTCCCGAAAAGGACATAATACCTATAAACAGTTTTAATCGAAAAATTGCGTTGTTCCCGCGGATAGCGACTTTGAAACGAAACCTCGCGCAGCGCAGACGCGGGGAACAAACTTAGTATAGTTAACGTCATATCATAAATAAGTGATCACTTTTGTACCTTGACATTTTAACGTCATGTTTGAAAAGCCATACGAAATCGTGTGCCGACTGAAAGCGACAAGGTACAAAAGTGATCACTTATTTATGACGTTGACTGTACCTACTGGGTATCAGATCTACTTCACTTTAATAATTAATGTAGGAGGCCATGTAACTTATGTAATTGAATTCAATAGGTGTGGTGTGGTGTGACGCATTTATCTCACTGTTTAATTAATTACAATTTATTAACGATATTGTTAGGCCCAAACAAACACACGGTGAAACAAAACTGCAACTTCTAGTTACTTTTGAGTTTAATTTGAGTTTATGCCATGACTCCTTATGAGAGACCGCACATGACGCAAGCGGTTTGAAACTGCGTTGCGTTGCTTCATGTGCGGTCTCTCAAAAGGAGTCTTGGCATAAACTCAAATGAAACTCAAAAGTAACTAGAAGTTGCAGTTTCGTTGCCGTTCCGTTTCACCGTGTCTGCTGGGCCTAACAATATCGTTAATAAATTGTAATTAATTAAACAGTGAGATAAATGCGTCACACCACACCACACCTATTGAATTCAATTTTGGCTGGTTCAAGTCCTAATATCACCGATTAAAACTCATCATTATATTGACGAAGTAATTTCGGACCTTACACTATACTTGCTATCACACTTAAGACTATCTTTAATTTACACGTCTAATTCAAGTGAAATTCAGTTACACTAGAGTCGGTGCAGATAGAAATATAGCAAACTGTCTGATTTCTTCCAGCTCGGACGTCAATAATGGAGTGAAAAGCAAAAAGTTAGCTCCGGGCAAGTTATCAATTGTATCTACCAAGTCGAAGAAGAGTTTTTCATTCATTTATTGTACGCAGAGCGAGTAGAAATACTTAATGGTTATTCTCTTGTTCGTATTTGATATAAAAGTTGAACTTTGTCGCTGTCAGGGAGTCTGCGGTTTTATTTGTGCTCTCTGCAGTTTTTTGCCAAGTGGAATGTCTGAGAGGTCTTAAAGGCTTCGAGATTGTTGAATTGCTTAAGGATGCAATTGAATTAAACGAATATTTGAATGAAAAAAGTATAAGAAACGCGTTCGCTTGAATGATTTGAATTGCGCTTGCTGTTCTTTTTCGCATTGTAAATAATTTAAAGATATTATCTAAGCAAAGTAGATACAAATTAAAAAAAAACATGATTATTCTGGATTTGAAATAACCTAACAACAAAAAGTTGGAAAACCCCCGACTTTGTCACTTCAAACTTCAATATCTCAAAAACGGCTGAATCGATTTTTATTAAACATGTCTAAGAACCATCGCTAGAAACCCTGCTTTCAAATAAAAAAACCGCATTCACATTGGTCTAGCCGTTTAAGAGCTACGGTGTCACAGACAGATACACAGACAGACAGACACACATAGGTCAAACTTATAACACCCCTCTTTTTGGCAAAAAAAACAAAACTAAGTATTTGTATAGAAAATTGTGCGAGATTTTTTTTAAAGCTGAAGATGTGACCAAAGCGAGTGTAGGTACCTATTGATAATGTGGGTCTTAACCGACTGCCTATGAGTGCTAAAACTTGAGGTTAATCAGTTAGATTTTGAAGAAAAATAGCTCTGTCTATTAGAGGACGATTTTGCCAATGTCAAGTGAGAGACAGTTTTAAAATATATCAGCCAATGTTAGTAAAATAATTCTATAGTTCCATCCAAATCAAAAATACCGCCATCCTCTCACCTCGTATTAAATAAAATTAA
>NW_027412830.1:0-14480 GCF_025370935.1 Choristoneura fumiferana | reverse complement strand
TGTGACGCGTCAGAGAAAGCGTACTCAGCCGTTATTTATATCACAACAATAAACGATAAAGGCGAGTACATATCAAAGTTAGTAACCGCGAAAACCAAGCTTGCACCATTAAATAAAAAGGCGTCATTACCAAAATTGGAATTATGCGGTGCTGTGTTATTAGCTCAGCTTATAAAGAAGACTATCGACTCAATATCAAACTTATCAAGAAAAAATATCAAAATCCACGCCTGGACGGATTCCATGGTGGTCCTTGGCTGGCTACAAGGAGACGTTTCGAGGTGGAAGCCATTTGTAGCTAACAGAGTGCAACAAGTCACAAATATCATTGACGCATCTAACTGGCATCACGTTAGATCGGAAGACAACGCCGCTGACTGCGCTACAAGAGGGTTATCATCAGCTCAGCTATCTGAACACTCACTATGGTGGGAAGGTCCAAAATGGATTCTAGATTTTAACCCCAAAAATATCAAGCCAATTTTTTATACACCTCCATCGATTGAAAACAAAAAACATAACATAAACGCAGCCTTATATCCAAGCGAAAATTTAATTATGAATTTACTAGACAGGCACGGGTCAATTACCCGCTGTATCAGAATACTCGCTTGGGTATCGCGTTTCATTACGCGGACTCGAAGTAAGCAAAATATTGTAAACACAAAGCATTTAACATCATTGGAATTAAATAATGCACTAAGTTTAATCATTAAGGAAGTGCAAGAAAAGGAATTTGAAGATGATATCATCAGTCTGAAGACAAAAGGTCACGTCGGAAGAAATAGCAAAATACTAAGTCTTAACCCCTTCCTGGATAAAAAGGGAATAATGAGGGTGGGAGGACGCTTAAGTAATTCAAATCTTACAGACTCCGCAAAACATACTATCATTTTATCAAGCCATAGTCGGTTAACTGAACTTATCATAGATCAAGGTCACAAGGCCACGATGCATGGTAACGCACGCCTTGCTCTACTCTACTTGCGAAATAAATACTGGATTATCAGCGGCATGTGTACCGTCAAGCGGCAATTACGAAAATGTGTCAGATGCAGACGCTTTAGCACCAGCAGCCATCAGCAAATCATGGCGGACCTACCAGCTGCCCGAGTAACACCATCAAGACCTTTCACCCATACAGGTGTCGACTATACGGGACATGTTGAACTCAAAGCCAATAAGGGCCGTGGCATTAAGACTACGAAAGGATATGTCGCAGTGTTTGTATGTCTATCAACTAAAGCAGTTCACCTAGAATTGGTATCAGATCTTAGCACTCCCACGTTCTTAGCCGCATTTAGAAGATTCTGTGCACGCAGAGGTACCCCAGGTCACATGTACAGTGACAATGGAACGAACTTCGTCGGCGCGAACCGCGCTCTGAAAAAAGAATATCAAGAAATAGCACAAAGTAGTATCAACGCAGATTTTCTTAACAACATCAATCAAATGGACATTGAATGGCATTTCAATGCTCCTGCTTGGCCAAGTGCTGGAGGTCTGTGGGAAGCTGCGGTTAAGAGTTTTAAATATCATCTGAAGAGAGTACTTGGAGAGCAAAAGCTCACGTACGAGGAGTTTTCAACATTAATTCAACAAATTGAAGCATGTCTAAATTCAAGACCGTTAGGCCCACTCACCGAAAACCCTGAAGACGAATATCTCACCCCGGGCCATTTCTTAGTAGGCGGACCACTGTTATCAAGGCCACAATCAGATTCCTTATCAACAACAATGTCATATCGATGGCAACTAGTACAAGCATTAAATAAACAGCTTTGGAAGCGCTGGTCCGCTGAATATCTACAGCAACTGCAAGTTCGAACAAAGTGGAGAACACCCAATAAAAATTTGCAATTGAACGATGTAGTTCTTGTTAAGGAAGATAACCTGCCACCTGGAAAATGGGCGTTAGGGCGTGTACAAGAGCTACATCCTGGAAAAGATGGATATATCAGAGTAGTAACCTTAAAAACACAAAATAACATTATCAAACGGCCGGTTAGTAAATTAGCATTACTACCAGTACATAATAGTCAACCCAATGACCCTCAAGCAAAACCAACACAGCAAAATCAGCATAAACCAGATATCAACAAAAACACGCAGCCGCGGCGCGGAGGACTACCCTTTAAAGGTTTTCTAATGACACTAGTTTTATTCCTACTAACAATATCACCTAGCTCGCAAACAAATATTACGGCTCTGAACGATAATCAAGGGCTGTACTTTGACAATATATGCAATCTTCAGCAAGTGCGTGACGAGTGGAAGCTCATCGTGTATTACAATATGACAACATATTGGGACGGTATATCAGACGTCACAAAATACGTCACACATTTAAAAGAGTTCGGCACGAACATGGTCGACGAAAGTGAGCAATATAAAAACATTGCGTCACAATTGGAGCACGAGCTCACTGAAATCGAACACTACAATACGATATTACAGTATCATAATGGTAGATATAAAAGAGGTTTAATAGACGGCATAGGTTACATCGCAAACTCGCTTTTCGGGGTCCTAGACGAGAGATTTGCTGAACAATACAAAAAGGACATAATGCACGTAACCCAAAATGAAAATCACCTCCAAAAATTAATTAGGAATCAGACTAGCATTGTCGAAGCCGAATACAACATACTACGTCGCCATGAAAATATTATCACTAAGCAGTTTGGATTTATCAAAGAAAATCTAATTAATATCACGTCAAAGATCAACGAAGTTCAAAATACGATCCGTAGAGAATTTTACATCACATCATCGTCATTAGCAGCATACGCTACACTATCAAATATAAGACGTATCCAGCAAACACTACTAGATACCATCACTGACCTTAGCCAAGGAAGAATAGACCCGCATCTTTTATCACCTCAGCAGTTACAAGATCAAATGAACATCATTGCAGGCCAACTACACGGTGATGTCACCCTACCGATCGACAAAGACAATATTAAGGAAATTTACAGATTATCACGAATTGCTACCAGAGTTTACAAAGACTATCTCATCATGGAAATCAAAATCCCAATAGTCAGCTCGGACATCTTCGAACTAGATAGAGTTATCAGTATCCCACAAAAAAGACGGCAACGGGTATACGAATTCGCACCTATATCGCCATCAGAACGATTCTGTCAACATGTCTCCATGCAGGAGAAAACAAATTAATATGCTCTATAAATAAACCCACTTATAATATTAACATAAAACAATCAATATGCGACATTAACATAGCCTCCGACTCAAACACAAAACTCACACTATGTAAGTCGGTTAAATCAACGTGCAATAGTAAATGGATCAAGTTACGCCGCCTGAACAGCTGGCTATACTCGTGTTGCGAAGAATGCAAGACACGCATCTTTTGCCCAGCTGGTACGGAAATAAGAGAACTAAGTGGCAACGGTATCATTGACATAGGTCAGGGTTGCATACTGAAATCCGAAGTCATAACTATTCACAGCCACAGCAATTTAATTACTCAAATGAAAGTCAAACCTTCTATCCAAATTCCAGAACTGTCTATACTAAACAATATCATAAATAGCACTATGCAAGTGAACATACCAGAGATTGAAGCAGATAATCATCCCCCGTATCATCAATTGAAAGCACAAATAGAGCAGTTGAAAGAGCAGTCGGAAACTCAACTCACCATCCACAATGTACATCATTATACCGTGCTATATGTAATCATTATCATTATTCTGATAACAAGTTTTGTTGTCACGTATCGCAAGTTCTGTATCAGACAACGGAAGCCACGGGAAACAGCAGGCGAAGAGATTCAACTGCAAATTTTATCGGCTCGTGCTAGTGAAAGTGCAGTGAATAATATGGCCAATAATGTGACAAGTGTTGAAAGGGGCACCTCAACGGACAATCCGCGAATGATTCACTTTCAATAATTCATTAATGCTTTATTAGTAGCAGAGCAAATTAATTATGTAATATTTAGTTTAACAGACCCATTAATTCATTTGTGTAATTAGTAATCATCTTACTAACGCTCACTCTTCAGAGGGGCAGGATGTACAGTCAACCGTACATATTACCTTTGGTTATTGTAACACGTATTCGTATGACTATGTTGCGCAAGCCTTTGCACACGCTTGCAATTTACTTTAGCATAACATTTAATACCTATCAATAAATCAGTTGTCATTCAGCACTCACCTCGGTCGTTCTCATTTTAGCATCCTATCAGACCTATCATCTATCATCGGACATTATCATCTTATGTATATCAATTATCATCAAAGTAGTGTAGCCTAAACCCCTACAATATATTTATTTGCAGTGTAATGTAACTATGTTTGCTCGGGTGGAATCTTTCAACTCAAATTTGAAGTGGATATCTTCAACCGATTGAGCTGAAATTTTACACGCATGTATACTTAAATCCGATGACAATGCAATATTATTATAACATGGAGTTGATCTGATGATAAAGCTAGCGGGTGACCATAGGAACTCTGTGATAAACGACACGACCACATCGAGTTTGGACTCGTTTGTCGTCTTGACGAGTACTTTGGTAACCAGGGGCATAAAGTAGGTCTCTAGGTGCAGCGTTTTGGGCTGTGCGTTGATATATCAACAGTCAGTTAGTCAGTTTATTATTTTAATTTTATATATATAGACAGTGCCGGATTAGCCCATAAGCAAATTAAGCGATTGCTTAGGGCATCACGTCTTGGGGGCACCATAAACAGCACCAAAATTTTTTTTGTTAGCACATAAAAGGTAAGGCTGTTTGAAAATCCGCTCGCTCGTGCCTCCCATAATCTCTATCGTATTTAAAATATATATTCGTCGTAATAAATACTTATTTAAAATATCGATAAGGGGGGGGGGCATAGGCGTGCATTGCTTAAGGCATCAAATAGTCTTAATCCGGCTGTATATAGATTATCTCAAAAACGGTAAACATTTGGACTAAAGAAAATTAGCTTAAAAGTTACCTTTTAATTTTTTATTTAATTGACAAAAACTTTTTATTACGAAAGTCCTCTCCGAAAGCCCGAATGCATTCTTTGTTCTACAACCTAAATTCGTCCGTCTTAAGAAACGTCAAACTCATCCAAGCAATCTTGCAACGTCGCCTTCAATGTAGCAAGTGAAATTAATCCTCTGCCTTTTCTGATAGGCTTACATTCATATTCGAGCATGCGTATGTGAAATTGTGGAGTTAGCTGTCAAGTGTCAAGCGTTTGGAGTTTTGCCGCTAGCGAAATTCAACTGTAATAGAATAAAGTCTAGGTTCAAATTCGTCACGTATTCTTTCTATTTGTTTGTGTGGTGGGATCAGTGTTTCTACGCACACGTAAATATTTTTATTAATTGTGGAATATGGCCGCTAGCGAAATTCAACTGTAACTTAGTAAAGACTAGGTTCAAATTTCGTCACGTATTCTTTTAATATTATTTGTGTGGGTGATGATTTTATTTGTTACACAAAACAAAATAGTTCGGACATTCTTTTGATGGGGATTTTGTTTGGCAATGTGTATCTACAGTTTAATACATCAGTGGCGACGAAGATGATTACAGCGCTACATATCACGCAATGCTAAATGATAGAAGGCATTAGAAAAAAAAACTATACTTTATAACGCAATGCACAATGCTAAGGAGCCTCTACAGACGCACTGCAATAAAATCAGATAACACTGCGACCCGACGACAAATGTGATGAGTTTATTTATTTGTGTTGATGGGGTGTCGGTTTTTGCCCGCTTAAGGGTATTTCTCGCTTGTAAGTCCGTAGAAGATGACATTCCAGAACAGGAATATCCCAGTAGGTGATCTCGTTTAGTACATATAAAGATAAGTTCGTTTTGATTTTAAGGTTTTAGAGTTTTTTGGGACTATGGTATTTAGACATTAGGTTATTTTTATTTATATGGTAATTTGTGTTTTTGACATTAAGTTGTACTGTGCAATATGGTAATTTGAGCTTAGGTTTTAATGCACCGGAAGGGTCACGTAAGAGAGTATTGATTGTAAGCGCTGGGGCTTACATTCGACGATGAGTGAGAAAGTGGGAGAAATGGGAAAGGACTTACGTGTGGTGAACTGGCTTTCGCAGCGGTAACGCCGCGAAACGGAGATGAGCTGATGGTAATCCTTTCTCTGAGGACTGAGCTGGATTGACACTGCACTGTCACACTTTTACAAGTTCTAGTACCGGCCGGTAGGTAGCATATATCGAGCTAAGCGAGCGCAGAGCGGAGCGAATGATATGACCTCTCGCGGCAGCTTCGATTACTTGACTGGCGGCGGGCGCTGCGCTCGCGCCGCGCTTCGAATGAGTGAGTGAGCGAATGATTCAGGAGATGAATGGTTAGTCGTCCCGCGTGGCGGGAACATCCTGGGGGGCCCGGGGAAAGGCCTCTTCTTGAGCTGAATCCAACGGCAGCCTGGCTATCTTAAGCACAGGTCTGCGCAGATGTCCGTGAGCCGTGTCCAGATCCACCACTCGGATCACTCCATCCTTTCCAGGTATTGTGCGGGTAATTCGTCCCAGCCTCCATTGGAGCGGTGGGAGGTCATCTTCTTTTATGAGCACGAGTTCGCCAACTTGAGGAGGTGAGGAAGGGGAAAGCCATTTGGAGCGGGTTTGAAGGGTATGGAGGTAGGATCTGGTCCACAATGTCCAAAAGCGTTGAGAGAGAGCTTGTATGAGCTGAAACCGTTTTAGAGCAGAAATTGGTCTATCGTTAAAAGACGGTTCGGGCAGAGCAGTGAGCGGACGGCCTATTATAAAATGACCGGCAGTTAAGGGTTCAAAGTCCGATGGGTCGGACGAAAGTGGGCAGAGAGGTCGAGAGTTGAGTACGGCCTCGATTCGGGCCAGCAGTGTGCAGAATTCCTCAAAGGTAAGGTGTTGTTCACCAATTACACGGTAAAGCAACTGCTTTGTTGATTTCACATTAATTTCATGTAATGCGCCAAACCAGGCCCCCTTTGGGGGGTTTAACAACCAGGTTATGTGCTGACTTGCAAGTTTGTGTGTGATTGCATCATTATTTGCCATGAGAAAGTTCTGAACGTCAATGAGCTGATTTCGAGCGCCTACATAATTCGTGCCGCAATCTGATCTAATCAAAATCGGTGTTCCACGTCGCGATACAAACCGTTGTAAAGCCGCGAGAAAGGCTTCTGTGGTTAGAGCGGAGACGGCCTCCAAGTGAACCGCCTTAGTTGAAAGGCACACGAATATGCAAAAATATGCTTTCAAAAGTTTAACGTTTCGCAACGTGCTAGACTTAACGAGAAACGGGCCGGCAAAGTCAGTCGTCACTTGGCTAAATACGGGCTGAGGGGTAACTCTATCTGCTGGAAGGTCACCCATAAGTGGGGCGTCAGGTTGAGCGCGACATCGGAAACATCTAATACATTTAAACACCCGACTTCGGATTGCCCGCCGTGCGGACAGTATCCAGAATTGCTGACGTAAAATAGCATGTAAAGTGTCGGCGCCAGGATGACAGTATATTTTATGGCAGTGATCAATGATGCGGTCTACGAGTGGGCTAGAGCTGGGTAGAATGAGTGGATGTTGAGCGTCGTACCGAATTGAGGCGTGAGAGAGACGGCCACCGACTCTCAAGAGACCGTCTTTCAGAAATGGTGAGAGGCGCTGAAGTCGCGCGGTACAAAGCTTATTCGTTTTAAGGCGATGAATATCATCAGCAAACTCATTTTGCTGAACAGAGCAGACCCAGAATAACAGAGCGTCCTTACGCTCATTAGCTGTGAGCGGACCAAAGCGTCGTACTTCGGGATTGTGTCTACAATTGAAAATAAAGCGCTTGATACAAGCCGTCACTCCGACGAGCTTGTCAAGAGAGCTGAAGCGAGTAAGCAAGTCATGATCGAGATCGGGTATTGCTATATGAGCTGGAACCATTTTTGGCTTAAGGCCTGGTAATACATGATGACCCAAAGCTGTCGGCATCTGGGGCCAGGTGCTCGGAGGTTCTTTGAGCCAACTGGGAGACCACCAGAGGTCATGATTTGAGAGAGACTGGGCTGACATTCCTCTGCTTGCACAGTCGGCTGAGTTGAGATGCGTGGGAACATGTCTCCACGTGGAGCTGATTGGACTAGACGTTATTTTACTAACTCGGTTGGCCTCGAAAGTTTGAAGTCGGTGAGGTGACGTGTTTAGCCACGCTAAAACGATCGTGCTATCTGACCAACAGGTATGCTGGTCGATAGTAATGTGAGCAGACAATTTAGTTGACACCCTAGTCATGAGCTGTGATAAAAGAGCTGCAGCTGATAGCTCCAGTTTTGGGATTGTGAGCCGATTCTTGATAGGCGCAACCTTTGACTTGGCAATGACTAGATTTACATTGACCTGTCCATTGGCATTGAGCTCATGAAGGTATATGACGGCACCGAAACCAGCTTCTGATGCGTCTGCGAATCCGTGCAGCGAGTATGTAGACGTGGGCTTATATTTGCAAATGTGCCGAGGTATACGGAGACATGAGAGTTGAGGCAGATCTTCTGAAATGTGCTGCCATTCCGTCTGGATTTCATCGGGAGTGGGCTCGTCCCATCCCAGTTTCAGAAGCCATAACTTTTGTAATAGAATCTTTGCGCGGAATATTACTGGTGTAACCCAACCGTTGGGGTCATAGAGAGACGCCACTGTGCTGAGGATAGAGCGCTTGGTGATTTGGGTAAGTGGGGGGAGAGAGATGCGATAAGTGAACTCATCCGATTGAGGAATCCATTGAATACCCAATACTTTAATGGAATTCGATTCCGGTCTGATGTCAAAGTCTTTAGGCATGTCACACTGGTCATCTGGAAACCGTTCAAGGAGCTGGGAAGAGTTTGAGGTCCATTTACTGAGCTGAAAGCCACCTAGGGCAAGTAGGTTAATTAACTCGGTTTGGAGTGCTCGAGCAGACTCCACGGAATCATGACCACAGAGTATATCGTCAACGAAAATTGAGTGGCGTATTACTTGAGCAGCTTGAGGATAGCGGTGACCTTCGTCATCGGCTAGTTGGAGCAGAGTGCGGATGGCATGGTACGGGCTTGACCGTAAACCATACGTGACGGTATTGAGCGCATATGTGAGCAGCGGCTGGTCGGGGGAGGACCGCCAGAGAATGAGTTGATACTGTCTATGACCTGGGTGGATAAGTATGTTCCTGAACATCATTTTGATGTCAGTACTGAAGACTACCGGATGTGTCCTAAAAGACATGATAATGTCAACAATATCCTGTTGGAGAGCGGGACCTGTGTGCAGACAATCGTTGAGACTGACGCCATTTGAGCTTTTGCTGCTACCATCAAATACAGTGCGGAGCTTATCTGACCCCGATTTGAAGATGCCATGATGAGGGATGTAGAAGTGAGGCTTGTTTGCGAAGGTACTTGGGTGACAAGGTGACATGTGTCCCAAGTTGAGATAATCATTCATAAAGTCTACATATTTTGAGCGGAGGGGCGGATTTGCTTGTAGCTTCTTTTCGAGATTGAGAAACCTACGTAGCGCGATAGCATGAGTATTGCCTAGGGTCGGCGGATCGGGAAGAAACGGTAATGCTACCATATAACGGCCTGATGGTTCTCGAGTGGTTGTGGTGCGGAAAATTTGTTCGCACTGCTCTTGTAACGGGCTAGTTTGTATATGAGCTTGGGGTTCTTCTGACTCCCAGAACCTCTCAAGACCTTTGCAAATATCGTGAGCAGATACGTCAGGTTCAGGCTGTGAGCTTATAACTTGAGCTGAGTTAGTCTGGTGCGTTGGTGTCGCACATATGTCCTCAATGGGCCCTATCAATGCGAAGTCAAAAATCGTGCCGAAGGCTATGGGCTTCCCGCGGCCTAACGAGACCTTAGTCCCGTCCAAAACTTGGCCGAGAACGTCTGAACCCAACAGAAGATCAATCGGAGCTGGAGTGTTGTACTCTTGATCCGCCAAGGGAATCGGTGGCTGGCCTTTCACTTGTGCAATATGTGGGACTTTTTGTAATGGTAGATAACCGGTAACATTTTTTAAGATATGAGCTGTAGCCGTAATCGTAGGTGTGTCTCGATGTGTAGGTTGACATACTATTGTTACCGATGCTTTTGACTCTTGTGTGTGTTGGTTGCCCACACCTGCGATTTTTAATGAGTTTGAGTTTGGCGGTAAATTTAACATTCGGGCCATGCGCTGAGTAATGAGCGTAAGCATGCTACCACAATCTAGCAGAGCACGCGCTGTATGGTACTGACCATGCACGTCTGCTATTTTTAGCGAAACGGTAGGCAGTAAAATCGGTGTATTAGTTACGTGGTCTTCACGTTGAGCAGTATCACTATAATTATGTTTTACTGTTTGAGCTGAAATCGCAGGTTGGGCTCGTGGTTTTTGTGTTTGAGCTGAGTGAGAGTATGTGTGGGTTGTGTGAGTGTGTTTGTGCTGATGTGCTTCGCTTTCGTAGTACTTGGTTATTGCAGGTAGTCATTGCGGACCACCTACACGAGACCTACTGGGCGAACGCGAGTGATTGGGTGGGTTGTTTTGTGGCGGTGGGGTCATGTGTGAGGCGTGGGCCGAATAGTGTTGGGACTCATGGGTCGGGCGCTGTCTGGGCCGTGCCCTGAGATGCGAAGGTAGATGATGAGCGGCTGAATGAGTTGGAGATGGAGCACCGGGGCGATGAAGTGATGTGTGGTGTTTATCACTTCCACACTCTTTGCAAGCTCGCGTGGACTTGCACTCGTTCTCATAATGGGGACCCAGGCAGCGCTGACACCGATTGCGAGCCTGAATGAAATCCCAGCGGCCTTGGGTAGGCTGGTCGTTGTACCGTGGGCAGGCGATGAGCTTGTGCCCTTTGTCACGGCAGTACGGGCAGGGTGCATTGTTACCCGCTGTGACGTCACGAGTTGAGGGTTGAGCTGAATAAACTGGTCTGTGTTGAGCTGGGGACGGACCGAGGTACTCCGGGCGAGTCCTAACTGGGGCCATGGGACGTGTTTCTTTATATGTGGGCTGACGAGCCGGGGGGGGTCGGGGAGGAGTGACTGGGATTGCCTGCGGTATTGACGAGGCTGTGGGCTGACTTGCGGGGAAGCTGGGCTAGACCACTCGGTCTCGACACAACGCGCGTGTTCCTCTAAGAATAGGATTAAGTCGTTGAGGGTGGGCAGAGTTTGAAGGTTGCCGTATTTGCGCTCAAAAAGGGTCCGGAGCTCACCCTTGAGTTTTCTTACGACTATTGACACGAACACGTAGTCGCAATCCTTCATGGGCAGATCAAGATTGTTCAGGGCGGATTGTGCTGAAATTAGCGGAGTTAGAAATAATGTGCGGATATCTGAACGCGCGTGAATTTGTGGTAAGCCCATGATTATGTCGACAAATCGGTCGATCAGGACGCGTCGATTTTCATACCGTCGGGTGAGGATGTCCATGGCCACGGTGAAATTGTCATTGGTGAGCTGGAGGTGAGACACCATGCTCCGTGCCTCACCTGTAAGACACGATAATAGATAGTGGAGTTTAACTGCATCCGATATTGTGGCCATGTCATCAGTGAGACTTCTGAAGATGGCTATGAAGGAGGGCCAATCCTCTATTTTTGAGCTGAATTTGGGGAGCGCAATTTTAGGCAGAACGGCTGTAGGTGTGGTTGAGGTGGAGGGGAGTGTATTCTCCAAATGGGCTGACTTGAGCTGGAGTTCGGCGTTAGCCACAAGTATTTGGTTGTAGTCCGCAACCGACGTATCGTAAGCCTTAGTGTACGCCGCCTCTACGTCACTGGTCAGATCTTTTGCGTCCAATATGGCGTGGTACACTTCCTCCAATTTAAACTTATGCTCCTCCACCTTGGCGTACCTCGCGGTGAAGTCAGCCATTGTATATTTTGTGTCTTGCTTAAGCACCGCCATTGAAATTTCCCTGAGCTGAGTGATGGCTCTTGTTGCCTCACGGAAAATAGCGGCTTGAGATTTGGTCGGCATGTTTGAGCCAAACGAAAAAAAAAAATAAAAAAAAAAAATAAAAATATTAAAATACAAAATTAAATGTAAATTCTTATTGGGTTCCGTGGATGAATTTAATGTGTTATGGAATAGGTATTTATCGAAGTTTGTTATGTAATAGGCAATGAGTGTGTTAAAGTTGTAATGAGACAATGAGAAGGTGTGAGGGTGCAAATGTAAATGGGTTTTTTTTTTTATCACTCTGTATATATGTGTTGTTTTTATCTGAGCAGGCTGTATATGTACGTAGCGAATGTAATTGTATTATTGATGTTTTGAGAAAAAAAAGTGAAGAAAAGATAAAAAATTCTACAAGTGTATTTTATGACACCCTGTATATCGTATAACTTGTAATGTGTTGAGCGGAGTTTACGTTCACTGTTTGTTACTAGGACAAAACTGAGAAGGAGAATTTAAAAATAATGAGAAGAAAAATTTTTATCACCCTATGTACTAAAATTTTTGGGGCAACCTGTATAAACACTATATAATCCACTGCAATGGATAGTTCTAACAAACGACGAAAAATAATGTGCTGATTCGGAAGGTGAAACTGTTAATAATTTCACCAATGGTTTTCCGATGTTCCGTACTGAACCCTAAATTCGAACACGTACGTTGAAATGAAATAAACTAGGTACTCAACAAGTACGTAATATAACTATAGTAATAACTTTGAGCTGAGAATAATACGTGTATAATATTTACGCTAGTTATGGTAGTAAGTAGGTATAAGTTTTAATTATCACTTAGACAAGTCCAGCCACGTTCCGACAAACGACGGATAATGTAATAACAATGCAATCACACCACACCTGTTATCGCGCGATGGATGTTTGTAAACAATATTATATTACCTTTGAAGAAACTTCCTACTTATAAAAAATATTCGAGAATGTTCGTTGAGTGAAGTTGCTACCTACCCTTATTCCATAATATGACAATATTAGGTAGAAGTTATTAGTTGGCAAATGGGTTGTTATATTGAATAATGTGAGTTTAATGTGGAGATTTGTTGATTAAAAGGACAATAGGTACCAACGTTACTTTGAGGTTACTTTTCTAGTTCGTGTACGACTAGAAAATTCTGGAATGGGCTGAGTAATTAATGTGGTTTGCCGTTTCTAAATACCTAATTGGGATTGTACTTTAAGTACTTTGTTTGTTTTTTACTAATTATGAGCTGAGATTACACTGTAAGTGCGTTAAATCGGCAAAGTATTCGGAAAATAAATGGGACAAATTAACGGTTTTTTTTGCAATGTGGGTAATTTATTGGGGCTGATTAATAGCTGTGGGGGTCTGTTATCCACAGGGGCAGGGGTTCTAAGGATCGAAGGACCATAAGATGTAAGCGCTGGGGCTTACATTCGACGATGAGTGAGAAAGTGGGAGAAATGGGAAAGGACTTACGTGTGGTGAACTGGCTTTCGCAGCGGTAACGCCGCGAAACGGAGATGAGCTGATGGTAGTCCTTTCTCTGAGGACTGAGCTGGATTGACACTGCACTGTCACACTTTTACAAGTTCTAGTACCGGCCGGTAGGTAGCATATATCGAGCTAAGCGAGCGCGGAGCGGAGCGAATGATATGACCTCTCGCGGCAGCTTCGATTACTTGACTGGCTTCGCGGCGCTGGCGCCGCGCTGCGATTGAATGAGTGAGCGAATGATTCAGGAGATGAATGGTTAGTCGTCTCTTCCTCCAACACCTCGTGTAGTAACAGTTCAGCGTGTGCTGGGAAGTAAGCAGCGGGGCGCAGGAGCGGGCGATCTCCCACGCGTGGTAGCCGAGGTTACGGCGCAGCAACTGACGCAGTATTTTGTGGAGGTACACTTGACTAGTTCTGTCACAACGCAGAAGGGTAGCGAGAGACGGAGTTAGTGTCTGAATGAGTAAGGCGTGGTGTCATTCTCGGCCCCGAGAAGGATTGCATCGCTCGAACAGAATTTTGGTGTTATTACATTATCCGTCGTTTGTCGGAACGTGGCTGGACTTGTCTAAGTGATAATTAAAACTTATACCTACTTCTTCATAACTAGCGTAAATATTCATGTTGTATCGAGCTAAGCGAGCGCAGAGCGGAGCGAATGATATGACCTCTCGCGACAGCTTCGATTACTTGACTGGCTTCGCGGCGCTGGCGCCGCGCTGCGACTTGAATGAGTGAGCGAATGATTCAGGAAATGATGTTAGTCGTCCCGCGTGGCGGGAACATTGATTGATTTTATAACCGTTGGTATATCAGTTACGCGATTATTTATCAAATTCGCGTCATCAAAGGCATAAACACCATAACTATGCTGTGCACATACTGCAGTTTGTTATGAAAGCATAAAATAGTGTGCTTATGTTTACAATCGCTAGTACCATTGTTCCGCATAGAAACCTAATGGTTTCTGGTGACTGGGGTTATTGTGATTGTATCGGCTGGTTAGAACAGTGAAGCAAGAAGTTTCA
>NW_027412829.1:0-14559 GCF_025370935.1 Choristoneura fumiferana | reverse complement strand
CTATTTAGCAGACGTGCCGCCGAAATGCAGAAACTGCCTAAAAGCGGGACACGAACAGTCGGAGCACAACGCATTCAGTGCGGCGTGCCCCACTCGCTGCAGATGGGATGAATTGGCCAGGGCAGCGGTAGCATACTGCTAAGGTTGCCCCGGAGAACTGCCAATATCTAATTGCGCAAGCAAACCTCCAGAGGAGCGAGCTAGCGACGGCTGAGTTGATAATAGAAGCGACCAAAAGAAAAATAGACTTTGCGATCGTCCAGGAACCATACATTGGGTGTACGGGGAGAATGAAAAACTACCCAGGAGTCAGAGTCATACAATGCGAGAGGAACACGGAAAGGGTAAACAAGTCCGCAATAGCACTGTTCAACAAAGATATAAATATCACCTTATGTCCTGACCTAACGACTGAGAATATAACGGTCGTAAAGATGAGAACAGGATCATGGGAGTTGGGAGTGGTCTCGCTCTACCTGGAAGGAGATAAAGAAATCGACCCGTACATCCACTGGATAGAAAAGGTTATGAAAGTAATAGGCACCGGAAACCTTATAATGGGAGGGGATGTAAACGCGTGGAATACATGGTGGGGCAGTGAGAAGATTGATCACAGGGGGGACACTCTCGCGGGAATGCTTGAAGAATGGGACATGCATATACTGAACAGGGGGTCTGAGCCGACATTCGACGCAATCAGGGGTGGGAAACGCTTCACTAGCTGTGTTGACATCACAACATGCTCGACCAACTTGCTCGGACACGTTGACAACTGGAGAGTGGTAGGCGATATGACGTCCTCGGACCACAACGCAATCCTGCTCGACTTGAACCTGGATAAGGCAAAGGGAACTGACGTACAAAAAACAACGCGGGTTTATAATACAAAAAAGGCCAAATGGGGTGTGTTTCGTGAGAAACTGACTGAAATTTGGACTGAGCATAACATTAATAAAATAAAAATAGAGGATATAAACAGCACAGAAGAACTAGAAAAAACAGTGAAACTACTCACAGAAACAATACAACAAGCCAGCGATAAGTCTATTCCAAAAGCAGGAAACAGGAAAAAGGCTGGATTCCCTTGGTGGAACGAGGATCTAGAGAAACTTAAAAAAGATGTTGCTACATTAAAGCGCAGAATAAGATGTGCAGCAACTGTGCGCCGGGCAACAGTGGTACAGCAATATCTCCAAGCCAAAGCTGCCTATGAGTTGGAAGTGAAGAAGGCTCAGACCACAAGTTGGAAAAAGTTCTGTGAAAAGCAAGACCGCGAGAGCATGTGGGATGGAATTTACAGGGTTGCTTTATAATAGCTACGTTTATGCATGAAATGTGTGTTCATACAGTTCCTCCACCTGCACACTGTCGGAATACGCACAAATCATACAAACACATCTATCACCACCACCACACTACACTGATGCGTTTCGAATTCGACCAGATCTCATCTTTAGAGCAACACAAACGTTCACCATAGATGTTAGAAATAGTAAAAGATATAAAGATATTATTATAAAGGTCGCGGATGAGCAAAGTAAATATTTCCAGTTCACCTATAGGTACAAAAATATATTATCACCGACATAGCCAAGCGAATTAGCTCGATGAAGTGGCAATGGGCAGGCCATATAGCACGGAGAACAGATGGTCGTTGGCACTGAAAAGTTCTCGAATGGAGACTGCAAATCGGCAAGCGCAACGTAGGACGTCCACCAACGAGATGGACGGATGACTTGGTTAAAACTGCGGGTTCACGGTGGATGCAGGCCGCTTCCAACCGAAGCAACTGGAAGTCTATGGGGGAGGCCTATGTCCAACAGTGGACGTCCTACGTCCTACGGATGATAATGATGTTTTAGTCAATTTTATCCCACAGGAACTCTTGACCGGGATGAAAAGTATTCCATTTCCTAGAAGATGATTTTGTTCTTATCTGGAGAATTTTATTTTGATTAGTAATAAGTTTTATCATTATACTCAGCGGCGCAAAATTACCCTTGTTACAAAATTACCGATTCTGCATACATTTGAGGGCCAAATTTTTTGCCGCTCAGTAAAATTATGTTTTGTTTTTGAAGTACTCAATTTTTTATTCTAAAATACACTAAAAAGTCTTTAATACGGTAAATATTATAAATCTCGTGATAATAATGTGATTTTATATGCTTAAATAGATGTTGTATTATGATAAAAGGTAATTAATGAGAATAATTGAAAGTATCGCAAACGTTAATGTGCAATTAGAAACAAAATCTAGACCTTCTCCGACGTCGGAAGTTGTGTTCAGACCTTGTTGACAATAATTTTGATGTAAAATTTTTGTGCGCAATACATGATGGGTCGTTTTTAAAGAGAAATTTATGTTATATTTTGTGCACAAAATCTGATACGACATTATTCATGATAAAATTTACTTTATCACATGACCTAAAGACAAATAGGTCGTTATTTGCCATACTTTCTTGTATTACTGTGTAAGTATTACGAGTTGTGACGTTCTTGCTCATAATAATATTAAAAAATATAAGACTTAACTCAAAGTAGTCACTGTTTTTATTATTTTATTGTTATAAAGATGTGCCATTTCATTATAAGTTTATACTGCAGCTATTCTTGATTAACCAAGGGACTTAATAGCACATAGAGAATGTTTTTAAGTTCATTTTAATACAAGATATTCCAAAATTAAATTTGTTTATTTTTAATTCGCTCTACTGAAAAAAGTTCGATTTTGAGTTAGGCCGTTTTAATTGATAAGCAGCGATGTGCCCGGTTTCATTCGTCAAGCGACAGATCCGAATGGAGTCGCTTGAGGAATGGAACCGTAGATATGTCGAAGGGGAAACGGCATCTGCAACAAAAATCTTCCTGCCAGACGCCATCCAAGCCTACCATGTAGTTAGGAAGATAGAATTTAACGCCGTAATAGTGCAAATAATGACGGGGCACGGTGGGTTCTCAGAGTACTTGAACAGGTTCAAGTGCAAGGAGAGCCCATCGTGCATCTGTGATCCAGAAGTCGGAGAGAGTGTACTGCATTTGATAACAGAATGTCCCGTGTACGGCAACGAACGGAATAATACCGAGGTGGAGCTAGGAAAAGATATTAAAGCTGAAAACATCCATGAAATTGTAAAAAATCAAGACATGAGAAAAACGTTCCTAAATTATTGCGAAAAAATAGCAAAAATAGTAATAAATAAAAATAAGACGAAATAAAATTATGTTTACATAATATTGTGTAAATATTGATGTGTAACATAAAACAAAATAGAATAGAAATTAAGAATACATAAGCATCAAAATAGCTAATGATAAAAATGTATCCGTTAGCAGTAACTCGTTGAGACTAAAAATTTGATACTAAGTAGGCATAGCGTAAGTTAAAAAGATACCCTTTTGTAATCCCATATAGCTGTAAAGTAAATAAACGTAAGCAGTAGTTTATAGTTAGTAATAAGTAAATAATAGTAAGTTAGCAGTAACATAATTGTAACTCTATCTAAGGATAATTGTTAAAATTAAACAGAAAGAAAACAAAAGAAAAAGAATAAACAAAGACTCTGACCCTCATGTCAGAGGTGAAAAAAGGAAAGACACACACCGTTTTTAGGCGGTGCGAGTCCGTCACTGCCTGGGCCCTCCATTCCCAGGCGTGCATAAGGCATTTTTTCGGTGTGTGTCAATAAAAAAAAAAAAAAAAAAACCTAACCTAACCTAACATCAATTATATAAAAAAAAAAAAAACTAACCTAACCCTAGTCTAACCTAACCTAGTAACCCTCTCAGGGTGATAGTGTTAGAATAATATATAGCAATGCAAATACTCTTTGCTTGTTTGTAGTTTTGTGTCAGAGGTCGGCATCTCTATGTTCGACTGAAGTTTCCGTTTCCGGTCGCTTAGCTTTTGTTACAATCTTTATGTCATACAGAATTTACGTTGTGCAAGAATAAAATCTTTTCTTTATTGTTTCAAAACCAGTTTTCTTATTTAATTAACTTCAGGTTATGGGCCCAGAGACGCCAGCCTGTTATTTAAGTTAAAAGATGTGGTGAGCAAATAACATCGACCATTTTGAATATCGGCGGAGAGTGGGTTAGGTTTGCCGGCGAGCGGCCATTACAAATTTTCGTCGAGAAGGTATACTTGCGGTTGGCAAGGCAGGAAAGGAAGATGGAAGTAAATACGAACAACGTAATGAAACTGGAAGGAAACAGGAACTGGAATATCTGGAAATTTCAAACTACAGTACTACTGAGAGGTCAGGGATGGTTGGACATCGTAGAGGGACGAACTTTAATACCCGAAGATAAAGTGGCAAGACCCATTTGGGAGGCTAACGACGCTAAGGCTCAGACATTAATGGTGACAAGAATGTCAGAAGATGTCATGGTGCATCTGATATCATGCAGAACGTCAGCTGAAATGTGGAAAAAGCTTTTAAGCGTCTATGAACAGAAGTCTGAGACGAGTATTCATATTGCACAGCAAAGATTCTTTCAATATAAATATGAAGAAGGGGTTGAAATGTCAGTATTTTTATCAAGAGTTCACGAAATGCAAAACCAGTTAAAGCAGCTGGGAGAAGAAATCTCCGATAAATTCACAATCACGAAAGTACTAATGTCACTTCCGGAAGAATACAAGCACTTTGTGTCAGCTTGGGAGTCTGCTCCGGACGAGAAACAAACTTATGACAATCTCGTGGCAAGACTTTTAGTGGAGGAAGAGAGATTGAAAGAGAAAGGCGGACCATCGCAGTCGTCCGCAGCATTTGTTGCGAAGAAAATAGTAGACAAACGGAACATTAAGTGTTTTAAGTGTAATAAATTCGGACATTATGCGAACGAGTGTAGAAGCAATACTTCGAACTATCGTGACAGCAGGTCAAATAATAATAACAATCGTCCGAGTACATCAAGTTCAGATAATAGGTGCTATTATTGCAGTAAAATTGGACATAATAAGTCGCAGTGTCGTTTCAAGAAAAATAAAGAAGATAATAAAAATAATGCATTTGTGGTATCTAATTCGTGTGAGGAACATTGTCATACGAAGTGGCTCGTAGACTCGGGGGCCAGCGAACATATGTGTTGTGACAGATCGTTATTTTCATCATTTACAAGTGCCTCGCAAAAATCCGTAGTAGTTGGAAATGGCGCCGTGATTAGTGTTTTGGGACGTGGACAGATGTCAGTGCAAGTCAGCAATGGCAGTGAATGGGTTGACACGACGATTGACAACGTCTTGTTCGTTCCCGATTTAAAAACAAACTTATTGTCTGTGAATCGCGCGGCTGACCGCGGATATGTCATTGTGACAGATGACAATTCGTGCAAATTTTTGAAAAATGGCGTTGTTTGTGCGATCGCAAATAGAGTTGAAAACTCTTATTATATGGTTTTTCGATATAAATGTGAAGCTGCGAGTGTTGCAAAAGTAGTAAAGAACGATTTGTATGAGTGGCATGAAAAATTAGCGCACCAAAACTTCGATTACGTCAGGAAAGTGTTGGAGAAAAATAACATTGAAACAAAACAAACCGCGTCTCAATGTGAAAGTTGTTTAAAGGGAAAAATACACAGATTACCGTTTAAGAAGAGTGAAACTGTAAGCACCAAGACGTGCGAAATAATACATGGGGACACGTGTGGGCCCATGGAGGAAGAATCGATCGGCGGGTCGAGATATTTTTGTCGTACTGAAGGATGACTATTCGAACTTCAGAACCGTGTATTTTGTGAAAGCTAAACACGAAATAAAGAGCTGTTTGGAGGATTTCTTTAACAAGTCAGAAAATGTTACCGGAAACAGTGTGAAAACTTTTAGAACTGATAATGGATCAGAGTTTATAAACAAAGAAATGATGGAACTATGCTCGAGAAGGGGGATAGTACATCAAACCACCGTTATATATTCACCAGAACAGAACGGAAAATCGGAACGCGAAAACAGAACGCTTGTCGAAGCAGCTAGGACAATGCTACATGCTAAGAATTTACCCAAGAAATTGTGGGCTGAAGCAGTCAATACTGCTGCATTTGTCTTGAACAGAACAGGGAAAGGCAAAGAGGGAAAATCGCCATATGAAATATGGACTAATAAAACTTTTGACATACATCAGCTAAAGGCATTTGGTTCACCAGTGTATGTTCACATTCCGAAGGAGAAGAGAAGAAAGTGGGACCAGAAGGGTGAAAAAGGAATGATGGTTGGATACGGTGAAAATGTCAAAGGGTACAGAATATACTACCCAGAGAAGAATTGTGTTGATACAAAAAGAGATAAGTTTTCTTAACTCAGAGGGAAATGAAGAGAGTGAGACAGTAAGTGAAGCAACTGTCACCTTGGACTTGAATAGCCAACCAGTACATGATATGTCAGAAACAGTGACAGAGGCTGAAGGTGAAGGGTCAAACATACTGAATGACACTCATGGGAGTCTCAATTTAGACTCATGTTCAGGCGAAAGTGAGTATCAGACTGAATATGAACCCTCCGAGGGTGAATCATCAGAGGCAAATGAGCCACCAGTCCTTAATGAAAGAAGAAGCCAGCGGGTAAGAAAACAAACTTCATTTTACCAGTGTCACAATGTTGAAAGTGAGCAGAGCGAGCCTACCACATATAAGGAGGCTATGAAAAGAAGTGATGCAAGTAAGTGGTGTGAGCGATTAATAGAGAACTGCAGACCTTAAAAGACAAACCGTGGGACTTCTGTAGTGCACCGGTAAGTGAGAAGTTATTAGTAGCAAGTGGGTATTTAAATTAAAGGCAATGGTAACAATATAAATATAAAGCCAGGCTAGTTGCAAGAGGGTTTGAGCAGAAAGTGATTTTGATTGGGTGAAATTTATGCTCCTGTGGCAAAATTATCAACTTTTAGAGTCTTTGTAGCTATAGCAACTAAATAATTACCCATTTATCAAATGGACGTTACTGGGCATTTTTGTATGGAGATATTGATAGAGATGTGTATATTAGATTGCCAGAAGGCTTATTCTGGAGAGAACACATTGTAAGTTAAAAATCTTTATATGGATTAAAGAGTTCACCAAAGTGTTGGAACACTAAATTCAATTCTGTTATGACTAGAGAGGGCTTTATAAGGTCAAACTGTGATTCATGTTTATTTAAAAGGTGTAATGATAAAGATAAAATGTATGTTTTACTCTATGTTGACGATATTTTGATTTTTGGTACAAATGAGAAAGAAGTTTCAAAATTTAAAGGAATATGAGTAACGACTTTGAAATGAAGGATATGGACTAATTTCAAACTTCTAGGCATTCGTGTAAAGCAAAATTTAGAAACTAGAGTTACTGAACTAGATCAACAAGTTTACTTGGAAAATGTTCTCAAACGGTTTGATATGGAGAAT
The DNA here is from genome assembly GCF_025370935.1 of Choristoneura fumiferana. Classification (NCBI taxonomy): domain Eukaryota; kingdom Metazoa; phylum Arthropoda; class Insecta; order Lepidoptera; family Tortricidae; genus Choristoneura; species Choristoneura fumiferana. The sequence goes on along the minus strand of NW_027412829.1, from coordinate 7,174 downwards.
TGCAAGGACATGTTAACTCCTATGGATCCTAACTTTAATGCAAAAATATTTACAAATAGTACTGCTCCTATAGATAAAAATATTGAGAAGTTATGCAGGCAGATGATAGGGTCTTTAATGTATGCTGCATCAGGTACTAGACCTGATTTATGTTTTCCAGTATCCATGTTAAGTAGATACCAAACATGTGCAAATCATGAGTTGCTATCTGCATTAAAAAGGGTGTTACGGTATGTAAAGCACAGTTTGAATTATAAATTAGTTTATAAATGTGATGATATTGTTTTGCAAGGGTATTGTGATGCAGACTGGGGAGGTGATCTCAAACAGGAAGTCCACCTCAGGCTATATGTTTATGTTGTCAAACTGTTTAGTTTTGTGGTGCTCTAAGAAGCAAGCTTCTGTAAGTCTGTCTTCTACAGAATCAGAATATGTGTCATTAAGCATGGCTGCTAGTGATGCATGTTGGCTTATAAATTTATTAAGTTATTTTAATTGTGAAAAAGTTTGTCCAGTCAATATACTGTGTGACAACCAATCAGCTATAATAAATGCTAAGACAGACACCATAAAGCGTTTGAAACATGTGGATATTCGATATCATTTTGTGAAAGAGCTGATTAAGGGGAATAAAATTTGTGTTAATTATGTTGGCACTAATGACCAACCGGCAGACATGTTAACAAAGTCTTTAAGCAGAGAATTGGTCTCTAAGCATTTAGATAAGTGTGGTATTATGAGCACTACTACTAATTAGTGTAAAATTGTTAGATTTTTGTTGTTATTTGTTTTAAAATGTATTTGCATTGAGAAGGGGTGTTAGAATAATATATAGCAATGCAAATACTCTTTGCTTGTTTGTAGTTTTGTGTCAGAGGTCGGCATCTCTATGTTCGACTGAAGTTTCCGTTTCCGGTCGCTTAGCTTTTGTTACAATCTTTATGTCATACAGAATTTACGTTGTGCAAGAATAAAATCTTTCTTTATTGTTTCAAAACCAGTTTTCTTATTTAATTAACTTCAGATAGGACGTACTGCATCACGAGCGGAGGATGTCCCACTGGTCTGGAACGGAAGAGTCCTGGAGGGCAAAGAGTCGGCCGCCTTGTTGGCAGAAATCTTCTATCCTGAGGATGAAGAGAACGGGGACAACGAAGACCAACAAAAGCAAGACGCAACGCGAAGAGTGAAACGAGAAGACACATGGTGAATCATGTGACCCACCGTTCACAATAGAGGAATTGCAGTGGGCTACGTCGAGCTTTAATCCAAAGAAGGCACCGGGACTTGACGGCTTAACAGCGGACATATGTGGTGCGGCCATTGCCTTGAACCCTGAATTATTCTGGCACTGATGAACAAATGTCTAAGTCTCCATCATTTTCCGTCGTGTGGAAAGAGGCAGCGGTCGTGGTGTTGAGAAAAATGGGCAAAGATGACTACACGCACCCAAAATCCTATAGACCGATTGGTTTGCTGCCTGTCCTAGGGAAAATCCTGGAGAAAATGCTGATGAGAAGGGTAAGTGGCACATTCTGCCGGCATGAGTGCACAACAATTCGGGTTCACACCGCAGCGTGGGTACCGAGGACGCCCTATGTCATGATAAAACAGCTAAAAGATAGGCTAAAACAAAAAGAGCTAATAACGCTAGTATCGTTGGACATAGAGGGGGCCTTCGATAGCGCGTGGTGGCCCGCAATACGCTGCAGGCTTGCTGAAACGGGATGCCCGGCGAACCTGAGACGCCTGGTCGATAGCTACCTATCAGAAAGAAAGTCAGGGTTAGGTACGCCGGTGCGGAACATACCAGAGTAACAACCAAGGATCGGTGCAGGGGTCGGTCGGTGGGCCGACATTCTGGAATCTTTTGCTGGACCCGTTGCTTAAAGAACTGGATAGCCATGGCCATTACTGCCAGGCATTTGCTGATGATGTTGTCCTGATTATCTCTGGAAAAACGACTTCAGAGGTTCAGACAGAGGCGAACGTGGCGCTCGAACGCGTGCGGAGGTGGGGTGTCAGAAATAAGTTAAAGTTTGCACCTCATAAAACGAAAGCTATGGTAATAACAAACAAATTAAAGTATGACACCCCACTTCTGGCCATGGGCGGAGTGAACATTGCGCCATCTAGAGACATAAAGATCTTAGGCTTACAGTGGACGATAAGCTGACGTTCAGCTCACATGCCTCCAACGTCTGCCGCAAGGCAACAAACCTCTACAAGCAACTATCAAGAGCTGCAAAAATCCACTGGGGACTAGAACCAGAGGTAATCAGGACGATATATACGGCGGTGGTGGAGCCTGTGGTGATGTACGCGGCCGGAGCATGGGCACCTGCAACGAATAAGCTAGGCATACAAAAACTGCTTAACGCGGTGCAGCGCGGCTTTGTGCAGAAGATTCTGAAGGCATATAGAACGGTCTCGCTTAACTCTGCCCTTGTACTTGCTGGGTTACTACCCTTAGATATAAGGATCCGAGAGGCCGCCTCACTGTTCGAGGCAAAAAAGGGGTATTCGAGGAGTATGATAGGAGATGGTGAACTTGAGCGGCCGCTCGCCGCTGTGGACGTGGTTCACCCTGTGGAGCAGACGGGGACGGAGTACTCATGCTTGGTGGAGGGCGGAGAAGAGAGCCAGAGTAGCAACGAGGGCCTTAAAATATTTACTGATGGCAGCAAAATTGAGGGAAAAGTCGGTGCGGCACTGTCTATTTGGACTGATGGCGCAGAGACAAGGAACCGGAAATTCAAACTAGCAAACTTCTGCACCGTCTACCAGGCCGAGCTATTGGCCCTGTCAGAGGCGGTAGAACATTCCCTTCGGAGCGCGGTATCAAACTGCTCTATATTCAGCGACTCCAGAGCCGCACTGGACACAGTGGCTAGCGGCGTTTCCCCTCCACCCACTAGCAGTCACAATAAGGAAAAACCTTGCGATAGCCAAGGAACAGGGGAAATTGATTCGGTTCTTCTGGGTGAAGGCACACGTTGGATTGGAGGGAAACGAGAGAGCAGACAAACTGGCTAAAGATGCCGCGTTAAAATTGAAGACAAAACCGATTTACGACATGTGCCCGGTATCATTCGTCAAGCGACAGATTCGGATTGAGTCACTTGACGAATGGAACCGAAGGTATGTCAGGGGTGAAACGGCCTCTACGACGAAGACCTTCCTGCCGGATGCCATCGAAGCCTATCATGCTGTCCGAAAAATTGAATTTGACGCGGTATTAGTGCAGGTCATGACAGGGCACGGTGGGTTCTCAGAGTACTTGAATCGATTCAAGTGCAAGGAGAGCCCATCGTGTGTCTGCGACCCGGAAGTTAGTGAAAGTGTGCTGCACCTGGTGGCGGAGTGCCCCGTTTACTGCAAAGAAAGAAACGACATGGAGATGGAGCTAGAAATGGAAATAAACGTTGAGAACATCCATAAAATAGTAAAAAATAAAGATTTTCGGCAAAAGTTCCTTAACTTCTGTATAAAAATAGCAAAAACTGCAATAAACAAAAACAAATCGATTTAAAAATTATGTGAACATAATATTTTGAATATTAATGTTAAACATAAGCAAACAGGATGAGAAGTTAACATAGCACATAAGCAGTAGGATAAGGACATAGTAAGTAGAAAACATAATTAATATTCACTTATATTACAAAATAGAAAATTAAGTTGTATTAGATGATAAGAAATGTTAATAGTAAACACCTCTCCATAAAGGTGTAGTAGACACTAAATAAAATCCGATTGTCATAAGATGAGTTGACGAAATAAATGGAACTTGAAGCGACCCTCGCTATCGCGTCCCGCTGCTCGCCATTGCTCGCCGCGGTGGCGGTTTGTGGCGACCCGAGCCCGGGCTCGCCATTGCTCGCCACTGCTTACCACATTGGTGGGGAGTGGCGACCCTTGCCGTGGCTCGCCATCGCGTCCCGCTGCTCGCCATTGCTCGCCGCGGTGACGGGCTGTGGCGACCCAAAACATGGGCTCGCCATTGCTCGCCGCCGTGGCGGGCTGTGGCGACCCAAAACATGGGCTCGCCATTGCTCGCCGCTGCTCGCCACTGTCTGCCGGGCCTGGCTGAAACATGGTTAAAACTCATAACAGTTGATTACACACAAAGCAGAAAATATAGTTAGAAAGTTAGATAAGAATAAAAATGATAATGTAAACTAGCAGATAGACCTAAACATAGTAACAAATAATGTAAATTAGATAGTAAGAAAATGTTAATAGATAAAACCTCTCCATTAAGAACTAAAATAATTGTAACTATATATTATAAGGAAAATTGTAAGAAAATACAAAGAAAATAAAGAAAAAGAAAAATAAAGGCTCTGACCCACATGTCAGAGGATTAAAAAAGAAAGACACACACCGTTTTAGGCGGTCGCGGCCGAGTCCGTCACTGCTGGCTGGGTCCTTCCTTCCCAGGCGTGCATAAGGCATTTTTTTCGGTGTGTGTCAAAATAAAAAAAATAAAAAAAAAAAATAAAAAAAAAAACCCTATAAAGGCCCACGTGGGTCTCAAGGGGAATGAGAGGGCTGATGGTTTGGCCAAGGAGGCCACACTAAAATCAAAGCGGAAGCCGGATTACGACCTGTGCCCGGTTTCTTTCGTCAGGCGATCCATTCGTATGGCTACACTTGGCGAGTGGGACTGGAGGTAAGTTACCGGCGAAACCGCGGCCGTAACAAAACTTTTCTTCCCCAACGCAGTGGCGGCGTACAGAATAGTAAGAAAGATCGAAACAACGAACATACGAACGCAGTTCATGACGGGACACGGCGGGTTTTCCGAGTACTTAGAAAGATTCAAGTGCAAGGACAACCCGGCGTGTATATGTGACCCAGACGTCAGCGAAACGGTGCCACATGTACTATTGGAGTGTCCAGTGTTTGCTCAGGAACGAGTTCAGCTGGAAACAGAATTAGGCATAAAATAGAGAAACATGTTGTAAAGGAACTAATGTCAAGCAAACAAAGGGACAGGTTTCTGCGCTACTGTGAGCTTATTACAAAAAAGTTGTAGCAAGAAATAAAACATAGCATAGAAACTATGCTTTTTGTATATGATGAGCATATAGATAATAAGCATAGGTTTTAAAAATAGTCGTAAAAGTACAAAGTTGTAAATAGTAGCTCAACAGAAATGTAATAGAAAGCAAGAAATTAGATGTGTCCTTAAGATTTAAAGTTAAAAATGTAAACCTAGATTAAGAAATGAAATAGTTATGAACCGACACGCGAATGCTAGGAAATAAAAAACCAGTTGTATCTGGTAGCGAGCGGGTCGCCAGTGCCGAGACACAAAATAGAAAAATTAATTGTTTAGAGATAAAGTTAATAAAGTTTACCCAAAATCCCCTCCCCCGTAATAGAATTGAATAAAAGACGGTGTAATGACACAGAGGACAGCTCACAAGATGGAAGTACGAAAAAGAGAACGGAATGAAAGGAAATAACTAAAAGTATGTATCAATAGTTTTAAAAATAAGATAAGTTAGAATAGTTCGAAGGGTAATGACCCAAAAGTAAGAAAGATGAAGGACGAAAGAAAGAAATAGTATGTAGAATAAAAGTGCGAGAAGAATAACTGCGAGAACTGGAATGTATGAAAAATAGATGATAAGGGCCTCGAGGCTGTGTCGAGGGCAACAGAATAGGAAAAAAAAAAAAAAAAAAAAAAAAAACCCCTCTCAGGGCAATACTGGAGCCGGGGTTTGGGCAGTGGAGCTATGGGGCTGCGCTCTTAACTGAAGCTGACTCGATCGAGGCTGCTCGGGCGTGGCTCCTCGTGCCCTCCTTCGCCCGCTGCCCCGTTTGCCATGGCCCCATGGGGAGGAGGTGAGGCCTGGCCATCCTCTGGGCTTTCGCTTTCGTTGTTCTGCGGGGGGCTGCCGTGCCACCCTTTCCCCCCTGAAGGGGACTGTGTTTGAGCGCAGCCGCATTGGAGTGGGGGCCACCCTGAGGCTGCTATTTCACTTTTTTAGGGGCGATGCGATAACGCGGTCGGCCGGTGACGTGGGGGTCACCAGGAAGGCCGCCTCGCGGGTTTTCGCTCTTTTTCGGAGGGCGTGCTCGCGTGCGGAGGCCAGAGGACGCTCCGGGATTGGCGGGCGCGTGATGTCGTGGAGATCGACGAGACCCAGCTCTTCCGCAGAAAGTTCCATCGGGGTCGGCAGGTACGCCGGAGGACTTTTGTCTTTGGCTGCGTAAGCAGACTGACAAAGAAGGTGTTCATGGCGGTGATCCCCGATCGAGGGCGGGAGACGCTGGACGCCATGGTCCGGTCGAGCATTCTGGGGGGGAGCCACCTGATGGCGGATAGCTTCCCCGCCTACAGGAACATCCACACCAGACTCGGTATGGGTAGTTTAAATACAGTGTGCCACCGAAGGCAGTTTGTGGGAGCCCCTGTCGCTCTCAGTGTGGACCCCAGCTTGGGGGAACCCTGTGGCAATGGCCACCTTACACGGGTTGGCGTCCACACAAACACGATGGAGCGGCAGTGGCTCGCACTTAAGAGGCACTGTGCTCGCCGGGCCAGCGGGTTGGGAGTGGAGGCCCATGTCAGCGAATACTTATATAGGTACAACGTCCTGCGCCCCCTCCCGAGCGACGCTGCTCGTTTTCGCCGGTTGCTCCGGGATGTTCGGCGGTGCTTCCCGGGGGCGGGAGCGTGGACGTGGTGGGCCCTCGCTGATCGCGACGTTGCAGTGCTGTGCGGTTTATTGCTTATGTTCTAAAAGGGCAGGGACAGGGCACAATTGCATTACACACTACATGGACATACACATTCTTATTCTTGTTTATTTTTATTATTTATTTTTATTTTACTTTTATTTTTATTTTTGGTTTGTTAATTTGTTAATTCGTTAATTTCTGTTTTCTGGTTGAACATTGGTGGTAGTCTGCAATCGAGACGATTAGATTGATTAGTCTTATTAGGTTATAGTAATAGTTTTGTATACAGGAAGATTTTGGTTCATATGTATGATTATCTTGGACTTAATACTTAAAGTGTAGTGACTGATTGTCCAAAGTCTGTATGGACAATATATCCATTAAGCAATTATTTTTCTTCAGAAATAAAAGTTGTAGTAGAATGAATTGTTGGGTGCCTTATTTTATGGAATTTATATTGTTTAGTTTGGTTATAAGG
>NW_027412828.1:0-14837 GCF_025370935.1 Choristoneura fumiferana | reverse complement strand
ATCAAGACTCTCTTGGAATTGCATGTCACTTGTGCGGCTAAAACATCATGGACTAATGTCACACACATGTATTTACGCATGTATGTTGTATATTATCTATATATATATATGCACACACACATATATATTTTAGTACTCATAAAAATAGTAACTTGCTCGACTATACTTAATTAACTACTATTACAATTCGAACGGTCATAAATTACACACATCACAGATCAAACACAACCGACTGTACAGTTAGTACAGGAATAATTTAAGCCGTAACATCTTTTATTACCAAATTGTGTACTAAAATTATTTTAATCATAACAGATCATCAACTAACACAGCCGCGTCTTACCATTACTAATTCTTAGAACAAATTGTTATTAAATTATACCAAGGAAAACAATAGGGTTCATAAACCGAGACACAATTATATGAGAAAGTTAAAACCTTATTTAACTTTTCTATGACAAAATAAATATATCAATGAAAATCATAACATTCTGCTTAGAACTTTCCTCATCTGTGTAACAATGACATAAAATTATTTATTACTATTACAACAACATCAATTAATATTCCTTTAAGAGTTCTAATTAACTTGCACAATCAAGTTAGCCAAACATATACACATAAAATGTTAGAACAATCAGTATTTCAACAATACAGTTTTATTCGTCACTATCAGTCAGGTTGCTCCGCTATTACTAGTGTCGCTGTCATGTAATTCCAGTGTTTTTACGTGTATCCAAGGCCTAATTCTGTCTGCTGCTATGACGGTCTTGTAAGGTTTACCTTTTTTATTAAAACCTGGAACGTCAGCTATCCTGTACCGATCGTTACCCAAGATTTCCGTTATTTTGTACGGACCTATGAATTTAGACAATAATTTAGTACTTTGGCCGCAATTTCCAAAGTTATTCCTTGAAACTTTTACTAAATCGCCAATGCTGTATGTGGCTGCTGGAATTCTGTTTTTGTCATACCTTAGTTTCATTTTAGTTTGTTGTTTTTCTATGTTGGAGCTAACACTCTGTCTTAATTCGTGTAAGTCAGTATTTGTGTTATTAGTCACGTTCACGTCCAGTTTGTTAGCTAGGTCATTTCGCATTTTTAAACCAAACATAGCTTCTGCTGCAGTTTTCCCTGTTGAAGCATTAATTGTGTTATTAATGCCCCATTGGACTTTACCCAGGCACTTGTCCCAGTCCCGTTCATGGCTTGGAAAATTCTGAGCTGCCAATGAATTTAAAATTGTGGCGTTGAACCTTTCGGCCTGCCCGTTGGCCCTGGGACAAGCGACAGAGTTTAGTGTATGTTTAATCCCATGACTATCACAAAATGCTTTAAAGCTGGTCGAGGTAAAAGAGGAACCGCGATCTGACACTATTCTGGCTGGAATACTGAAGTCATGAAATATTTTATCCAGAGCTTTAATCGTGGATTTGGTCTTGAGGTCTCTAACTGCTTTAACAAAAACATATTTGGTGAAAGAATCGACCACAGTTAATATATAAGAGTTTCCATCTTTACTCTTAACAAATGGACCGAGGTGGTCCATGTGTATAGTATGAAATGGAACGGGTACCTTTTCGATTGGATGTAAATGACCAGATTTTTGTCTTGATGCCGAATCCTTATTGTAAGCGCATTCCAAACAAGCTGCGACGTATTTTTTTACAAATTTTCGTAACTTCGGAAACCAATATTCGCCCTGTATCTTGTCAAGAGTCTTGTTTAAACCTAAATGTCCAATGTCGTCATGATTGGCACGACACACTTGCCATCTAGCGTTTCGTGGTACAACTAGTAATGTCTTATCGCCTACTTTTCTATGCACCGTATGGTTTATAATTACATAATTTTTCCGAATATCCTTACTTTCTTGATCGTCCTCGGGTTTAAGAACTTTTACAATGCGACAAATATCGGGATCAGCCATTTGCAGAGAGAGCAGCCAATTTTCTTTCGTTATGTTATATACGCCGACAGATGTACTATCCTCGGGTTCCGCGGGTAGCTTGGTGTTCCGGCTTAAGGCATCGACGTGCGCCATTTTAACGCCTGGACGATATTCAATATCGAAAGTGTACTCACTTATTTGTAACCACCACCTTGCTATCCGCGGAATGAGATCTCTTTTTGTCAACGTAGTGCGGAGAGCAGCACAATCAGTGTAAATTTTGAAATGGATGCCTAGCAGATAAACCCTAAACTTTTTCAATGAACATACGACGGCCAGAGTCTCTAGTTCGTAGGAGTGCATATGCTTTTCTTCTGGCGTGGTCTGGCGACTAAAATAAGCTACTGGCTTTAGAACACGCGTAACAGGTTGCCACTGCATGAGAATACCTCCTACTCCCAGAGAGCTCGCATCCGTATGGAGTTCGGTCTCAAGTTTCGGATCGTAGAGCGCCAGAACTGGGTGTTTGATAAGCTTTTCCTTCAATAGATTAAATGCCTGCTCCTCTATATCGGACCATTGCCATACGGATTCTTTTCTCAACAATGATGTTAAAGGACGTGCAATTTCCCCATAGCTCTGAATAAATTTACGAAAGTAACCTGTTAGCCCCAAGAACTGCCGAACCTCATGCACGCTCCTAGGCACAGGAAATTCTTTAACAGCTAAAACTTTAGTTTTACCTGGCTGAATACCGTCAGAGGACACCTCATAACCGAGATAATTAACACGAGTGTCGAAAAAACGGCACTTGGCAAGTTTTAACGTCAATCCATATTCTCTAAATAGTAGGAGAATTTCTTCCAGGCGTTGAAACATTTCTTCAACACTCTTAGCTGGGATGAGAACGTCGTCAAGGTAAGCCAATGCGTATTCAAATCGTCTATTCCCCAAAATCTTATTCATCATCCTTTGGAAGACTGCCGGTGCATTGGCGAGCCCAAACGGCATCCTTTTAAATTCATAATGCCCGTCGGGCGTGACAAAACCAGTCAGATGTTGACTATTAGCCTCCATAGGGATCTGATAATAGCCCGACGCTAGGTCGAGAACGGTGAAGAATTTGCTACCACTCAAGTTTGATATTTGATCGTCTATTATAGGTAAAGGGAAACGGTCCTTTGTTGTCTTATTATTTAGTGCCCGAAAATCGACACAAAGCCTTTGCTCACCAGTTTTTTTCTTCACCATCAAAATGGGACTAGCGTAACTAGAATTTGACTCCCGAATTATATCATTACGCATCAACTCATCAATTGTCTCTCGTACTTGTTCACGCTCTGAGTGAGACAGGCGATACGGGCGATAAACTATTGGTTTATTATCCATCAGCTGTATCGTCATTTCTACGTCAGCCGCACGACCTATCTCACCCAGATTCGTAGCAAAGCAGTCACGGTAGTCCTGTAGAAGTGTATATAGACGGTCAATTTGGTCAGCGTCTAATCCTGGGCCTACTTGAATCTCGGACTTATCAAGTGGATCTAATGCATTAGTGTCAGTGGCTATTCTGTTAACTTGCCGGACTTGGCTTTCGGTGAAGGGGATAGATCGCGCTAAAATAGTGTTTTGATCGAACTTTATAGTATTGTGGGACAAATTAGACACAAGCACATCGCCCTTACCTTCTTCAACGTGGTACGCTCCCTGAAGTAACCGATACTCCCTCCCAGGTTCTAATGCGGTGTAACCTTCGATCAGGACATCCCCAGTATAACTGGATCCTACGTATATCGGTACAGCGCCAGTCTTTGTAACGTCTGTGGAACTGTCTACATATAATTTAAGGCTACCTTGGTCAGCATCGACGGTGTCGTTGCCAGGACTTCTATAAAATAGTAATTTCTGATGATTTTTGAGAACAGTTACAAATGGAAGCTCTGTAAAGTCCTGACCTATAATTAAAGGTGTCTGTAAATGCTCATCATCTACAACCAACGCTTCAATGGTTGAATCGATTTCGTCGACCTTAAGGTTAATTTGCGATTTGTACAGAGGTACAACGGATCCTTGGCCAAACCCCTTCACTATCGGAATGCCATCAAAATTTTTCTCCAACTTCAAAACGTCCGCTTCAGTTTTACGTAGTAAAGTGCATTCACTGCCGAAGTCGATATAACCTACGAAGTTAAGGTCATTTACTGTGACAGTCTTGTAAAATTTGTCATTGCCTCGAGTTGTCATATCAATTTTCATAGTTTTCTTTCTTTACCACTGTCAACACGTCTCGCATTTGAACTAGATATGTTTAAAGGTTGTAACCCACAATTGTCAATGTCATGTCCTACTCTGTTACAACGTTTACATCTCACAATTACTTTTGTACATTGATAATAAGGGTGACCTTTGGTCTTACAATTATAACAAGTGATAGAACTTGAAGTCGAAGAATTGTTAGAACCGTTTCGCCCAGTTACATTAGCTCTGTCTTTTAAAATACGGTCGCGCGACTTACTGTTAGTATTGAAAACAGGTTGAAATTTCTGTGAACAGAGAAAATGAAGCAAATCTTCCGGTTCTGTACAACTAAGTGCTTGCGCTCCATTCCTAATAGACCTGTCACTGATACCATACACAATACAATCAACGGCCTTTTTGCCTTGGATTTCGCAACGAGTAAGTAAACTAAACTTATCATGGAAATACTCTCGCATACTTTCGTCGCTGCGACTCGTTCGATTTAACATTTCCTCCAAAAGACGCGCATAATTCTCCTCACTGGGGAAGGCCTTTTTTAGCTTTAATTGCCATTCGGCCCAACTATTTACAACAGTAGGTAAAGCCTCAAACCATTTCTTTGCCAATCCCGTGAGTTTCTGGAGCGAGAAGTGTATAGTTTGCGTTTCGCTCCAATCGTATATGATGGCGCACTCGTTTACCTTACGCAACCAGCAGTCAATGGTTTGAGCTCCATTAGACGGATCAAACTCAGGTACTACGTTATTCATATTATTGCTACTCAAATTAGTTGACTTATTCTTTTCGCCCCTCCATGTGTGTAGTATCTTCAGGACATCTTCTGCGGTTAACCTGCTTGAAGTCTTGCGACGCTCCCGTTGCGTTTTCATCAGAGGAAGTCGAGGATGACGGGCTCCTTCGTTTCGTCTTCCTCTTATTCCGCTTTCGTCTAGGAGGTGTATTGGGTGGGGTGCCGCCTTCCTCCTCACTAATCGAAACGGGTCTACGTCTGAAATCATACAACAACTTGCCAGTTTATGCTCCCAATTCAACGTCATTTTAATATTTATGCATCTTCCTGCATTCTTCCTTCATGGTTAATGTCTAATACCAGAACTAATTCAATACTATTAACCAAGAACTAAATTAATGGTTAAATCTGTTTAATCCTCATGAGATGCTTTGATTAAACATTATTATTATTATTATTATTCTCAAGTCATAAACTGAATCACAGCTATTGATTCAAGAAATTAAAATCTGTACTATTGTCTTCTTAAGTTCTAAAGTTACCCTATTATTACACACATATATATATTTTAAGTATACAGTGGTATTAATTATTTCACTGTACATAGTGAATTAAGTGGAATAAATAGTAACAAACTGAGATCATCATATAAAGTAGCAAAATCCTCAGGAATTCAGTTCACTCAGTAGCCAATGAAAATCATATTCACTGAATTACTGGCAAACATGCATATTCCATTACTTCATTTGTTTATGAAATAACTAGTCCTTGTACACCGATGAAGACATGCAGTCTACTCAGTAACCAGCGAATAACATATCCACCGAATTACTGGCAAACATAGACACATCTGACTTCTGCAATCCTTAACTGATGCAAATGTGCAGTCTACTCAGTAACCAGCGAATAACGTATTCACCATATTCACTGAATTACTGGCACACATAGACACATCAACTTCCACAATCCTTAACTGATGCAAACATGCAGTCTACTCAGTAACCTGCGAATAACATATTCACCGAATTACTGGCAAACATAGACACATCTGACTTCTACAATCTATAACTGATGCAAACATGCAGTCTACTCAGTAACCAGCGAATAACATATTCACTGAATTACTGGCAAACATAGACACATCTGACTTCTACCATCTTTAATTGTTGCAAACATGCAGTCCACTCAATAACCAGCAAATAACATATTCACCTTATTCACTGGATTACTGGCAAACATAGACACATCTGACTTCCATCTTTTCTAGTAATTAAATGCCTTATTTGTTTACTTATTACTATTATTATTTTTCTGTGTGTGATCAAATTTCATATGTAAGATTTGACCCACACTTACATACATACATGGCAGTTAAATAAAAGCTTGTAAAATAATCACCAACATCAGAATTTGTTAACCTTTGAAATTACCTGTTAATGTGTAGCTGTAGTAACAGGATAATTATGCACAATTAAATTATAGACTAAATTAATGAGATCATCTTTGTATATGAAATGTTTTCATGGATACTTTTATCATAGGTACCCAGGTAAGTTACTATAAGTATACAAAATGTTTCTTCCTCAATCGGTCATGGTTAGAAATAAAACCAAATAATATATTCAATGAAACACATCAGTATTGCTGAACAGCCTGAGCCTTTAGGTATATAAAGGTTGGTATGGGTATATCCTACAATATATAGATGTTTGTTCTCGGGTCTTGGGTGTTTAATATGTATTTAAGTATGTATCTATATCTATAAAATAATATTTATCCGTTGCTTAGTACCCATAACACAAGCTTTGCTAAGCTTACTTTGGGACTAGGTCAATTGGTGTGAATCGTCCCGTGATATTTATTTTATTTATAGATAATTAACAGATCACGTTTAATATATATTTTTTTAATTGTGGTCAAACTTCATTGATAATACTGTAATTACGTTATCGCTGCTTATACACCGTAGACACCGCGGTCTCTTAGATAATCTAAGGCCGCGGTAGGCACAGTATTTTTAGAAAATTTTATTCGTAAAATGAGAGCCATCAAGCATCGACGCTCAGCATAGTACCTGGGTTCAGATCAGGCCTAGCGGTGGTGGTTCATTAGTAAAACGTTAATGCTAGTAAATATTACAGAATTATCGTGACTTTTAGGGAATAAAACAATATTGTTTGATATAGAAGTAAGTAAGTATCATGATCTCTAAGACATAAAATAATTCGTACCTTTTTCTTCCCTTCCGGTTCATTGCCACTTCTGAATTATTAAAACAACCTTACTCCCTTTCGTTGAATGGTTTATTATGTTCAACAATGGTGCCGCAATATACTATGATAACAATCTGATATCTGTTTCGGAATCACCGATGGCTCATTCCTTACAATTTTCCTTTTTTTTTTATCACCCGAAGCAATTCCGAGTGCCTTTGAAAAAAATCATACAATAGAAAGTTTAGACCACCATTAAGTAAAGCATCTAGCTTTAGCTAGGTCAATAATCGATTTCAAAGATCACTAATTGCGAGGCGTCGTGACAAATACAAATAAGGATTGAGATCGAAGCAAATGGCTTCTAAACTCCACTGAATTTATCTTATTTTCCAAATATGTAGCATTTTAAGGACAGAAACTACTCTTAACAATCCGGTACCTACTTCAATCTTTTTCATGTTCAGGCAGAAGTCAAGCAGCAAGTATCAGCCTGCTCATTTCGGTTATCAAAATACATTGTAGCTGTTCTGATTTGACAGCTAAATAAGTATCAATAATGTATTTATTATATCGACTATTTAGGGTTGTTATGATTATTATCCCATGGCTTGCTCTGCCCATGCAGACTAAACTTAGGCTGCTATCGACGTAGAAGTAGCAATATCCTCGTTTACTTTTAACATAACAAATGGTAAGTAAACGTACCTTTTTAGTGTCAATTCCAAAAGGCAATGGCACCATGTCATTTATCATTATTGTTATTATTATTATTTTTGCTTATTGTATTGGTACGTATTATTCTTATTTTGTTTGTATATTTGTATATAGTAGGTGTATTTTTATGTTAGGATTCTTTTATAGATTTGTGTATTATATTATTTAAAGCAATGTATTGTAGCTTCCACTATCTATTTTAATTTTTAAACTCACTTTTTGTCTGTCCCTGACTGAATGCTCCTCTCATCCACTCAAAGGTTGACTGGTAGAGATCCCTTAAAGGGATAAGTTCGCCTTTGTACATATATTTCATTGTTTGTCATCTGTGTTTGTTTACTTATTTTGTACAATAAAGAGTTTACATACATACATACAAGTATAATAATCTTGCGTGTTCAGGAGAAATAAGCACGGCATGCTGACTAGCTTCAAATCCTATGAAACAGCCTTTTATCGCTGTAATTTTTAAACAAAAAACAACACTACTTTTATACAACACAAATTTTTAAACAAAAACAAAAACAACACTACTTTGTTATCTTACTTGTATCTCATTCATACAACGGAACCACGCGCTCCGTTTATTCGCACATGCACATACAGCATACTATTATTTACATCTATTAACATATAAATGCCATACCTACAACATAATTCATTTGCTGTGGAATGTTTTCATTATTCTACATATCGTCCAAACGAGCTTGATCCCTTTTGTGAGTTTAAAAGTGGTTGAAGTGGGCTCTTTTTATTTTGGTTGGACGGTTTTTGTTTGCGTCGTGTCTGACCTGATTTTAATTGCTGCTTGGTGGCACTAATTCGAAGATTATGCCTTATGAAGCCTTAGAAGTTATCAACAAGTCCGCCAACAGTCCAGTTAGCTACATTATAATATTGAGCTGTATGTTTTACAAAAATTGGTAAACTTACCACTTACTTGTATGTTAGTAATGGAATAGGCAGGTATTATAGCTGTAAGAGCCCTTTGGTAGAGATTTCGTGGTACGTGGTTTTAGGAGTTTTACAGACAGCAGTTTGCGTTGCACCAGATAGTAAATAAATCCATAACAAAACGTTTATAAATATGTATTTGTTTTGTTTCAGGTAAGTAGCTACGCCCATTGTTCATAATATTCTTCAAATCGAACGAACACGAAGGTAGAAGGTTCATAATTTTGTTTAATTGAAATAACCTTAATAACCATTTACGTGAGATTCCATGCATTTCATTCTGGTACTCTATTTGCATGATGCGTGCATACGACCGCACTGCAGCATTTTTGATATCTTTGTTTCATACTTCACTTTAGTAGGGTACTTTAATAGGCAAGTAGGTATATGGTATAGTCGACCAAGAAATTCCTTAGGTTCAATGACAGTTGTATGGCTTAAAACATCAAAGGCTATTTGCTCCTACAATTGTCAATGTGACAATCAATCTTATTGTTTTTATTCTTATGTAAAAACTGTCATAAATAATGGTAAAGCCATGGTAAAGCACATACATGGTCAACTATACTTAAAAGTACTTCAATTGTTCTTTACTGGACCATAATTTGTCAGTTTGTGGAAATTAGAATAATTGGGGTGCAGCAAAAGCAACATTGCCGATTGGAAAATTAAATTAAACGGTTCAACTCACGATTGTAAGTCAGGAACGGTCCGACTAGTTTCAATCTTTCGGAATACCTTTTTCAAAGGTTGAGTGCGTCGCAACTCAAACAATTTGGACCGTTCCTGCAGGGCTACTACGGCACTCGAAACTCGAAGTTCGTATCGTACCGTCCCTCTCGCTCTCGTATTAAATAGTATAAGTGTCAGAGGGACCGCACAACACGAACTTCGAGTTTCGAGTTTCGTAGTAGGCCTGCTGGCTTATAATCGTGAACCAAAGGTTTAAAATGTATTATATAATATTGTTTTCCATCTTGGCTTTAGTTAAATTCAGTACCTACAGACTTATTCTTTTTTTATTAGCGATGCTGTTTTTCACCCGTTTACAATCCGCTCAATCAATACACTGACTGAAAATAACGGAACGCGGGAGAGTTCATTTCCATACAAAGTCAACCTTTATCTTTATTCGTCAGTATAGTGCAGTCACCTTTGCCAGAAAACTTCTTGGCCTGAAATACGCAGAAGCGAAGTTGACACTTTTTTGGTACTCAATTACATGTCCAAACTTATGCATGACGTCATCCAATGCTGAAGAATTTTGCCGGCCCTCTTACTTAGTTAGATTTTGATAAAAATAAATATAGGTATTGCGCCTACTGGGTACTGCTTTATTACGTTTTGAAAATCCTCATGTCCTGTAAACTTCAGTAAATAAGTGAATGTTTGCGCTCACAGGCTTTTTCCGTCCTCACTAACAGTACTAAACAGTGTGGGGGCTCTCTTTCAGCGCCACACCCAGCACTTAAACTAATGCATGCTGACTGCAACCGCTGTGCACTAATATAGTCGCCATGAATCCGACCGACAAGCGCTACCATCAACTGGTAAGTACAACACACACAGTAGTCATAACAACTAGTAAGGTAACTCGGTCCTCTAGACAGAGAAGAGAGCAATAGTGCCAATAGTGTGATGGATGTTCCAAAATATTATTCAAAAGTGGTGAAAAACCACGTTGAATTTGAAACAAGAGTAGATTATGTAGTAGGAAATTATAGCTCTAGTTGATTAACCTTGTCAACTAGTCGATAATTTAATAGGAGTTGTAATTTGTAGCAAAATTTAATACATTGTATTTCCGAGTGATGTGATTTCTCCCAATTCCGTGTCCCCCCAACGTTAATTCGCTGATCCCACCTTTAGAGCACGCTAGAACTTGGCCGATTGTAGGCAGTTAACGTAAAGACAAAGAAGTGCGCCCACTCTTAGGAATTATTACGCTATGATACACTTTCTTTGCTGACTCACTAGTATTTCACCATGTAGATTTATGTCTAGGGGTGGTTTAAGAGCAACAGTTACACCGGCGCGGTTTGCCAAATACCCTTTATAGACAGTCGCCATCATAAACATTGGAACTGTATAGGCGCTCAAAAATATCTGAACAGGTAGTTGTACGATTGACGATACGATCGCGTTCAAAATTTTTTGAACACCAGGGCAGCTTACTTAAGTATGTTTACATTCTTAGTAAGACAGTGGTATAGGTATGTAGGTAAAGAGGTAAATTCAAAGGCGCGTAGCTTAGTCTCGTTGCTTTTCAGCAACGGTCTCTTTCATTTCAGACGGCTTTTGTCACGTAGGACGACAAAGGGAGCAAAAACGTTTCAGAACGGACCGTTTCTTATCTTTTTGCTTTGTGTTTTTTGACAACGGAGACGACAAAGATCGTGCTCAAAGTAACTGAAATAATCTTGCAAGCGTTGAGACGCTGCGTTGACATTATAAACAATGACCGGAGTATAGTTGGCCTCGCAGACTCTGACTTGCCTTTTCCGAATAATTAATTACGAGTAGGTACTTCTATCTTCGATTGGTCTCGCATTAGTAAATGTCAGTCTACTAAATCTACGTAGTATCTTCAGAATATAAATGACTGCTTTCTAAAACTCGTGTAGGTATGCCCTAGGAGTCTTGAGCTATTGTCGTGGCTTCATCTTAGCGAAATGACCCAAATGAGCGGGTAATGACTCGAGACAGTTATCGCGCATGACGAAATCATTAAACAAACTTAATGCTGAAGACACGAGTGACACAAATTTGCTTCTCCTGCACTTCCAGTAGCACTTGTGATCTAACTTTAAAAAAAGGTTTACATCTAATTAGCAAAATAGACGAAGTTAAATAACGCTCTATCGCCTTCGTATCCTATTTCCTTTAAAAATAGTATGTCTGCTCATCGCTCGGCTAAATTTCCTTTCAAAAATTACTTAAGCTGAGAAGCAAGGCTAGATCAAATCTTTTTTTAGAACACAATACGTCATTTAATTTTATTATATAAATCTTTTTTAAGGCCGTTCCCGTACCCAAATGAATTCTAAAATCGAGCCCCTCCCCCGCGCCACCGGCCCGCCCCTCGATACAATGGCGATACAACAGCGCCACGTAAGTAGTGGCGACTTAACTGAACTAACAGGACACGGATTTGTGACTTGCATTGTTCGCAACAATTGCAAATTGTCTTGCAAATCTTACAAGTCTAATTTTCAACCACTTCTAAATTACAGATGTGTTAAAGGAAAACAATTCAAAATATGCGGATAATAATATAGGAAAATTTCGGAAACTTCTCACAATTTTGTATGGGGATTGAAACTTTCCGTTTCTTAAATTTAAATTTCCTATATTTCTTGAATAAATACCAGAAATTTCCGAGAACTTTTCCAACTTTTTGGAAACTTTCCGCAACTTGCACATCTGTATTCTAGATAGATTGGATGACAACACAAATTCAGTTAGCGAAAGAGCTGGTATTAATATGATTTTTTGAATAAGTAAGTTCCCTATAGCAATTGTCTTTTATACTTTACTCAGGTTCAGACCGCCCGCCGTACTTACTATTTTGAGGCAAAGTCATTGCCTCTCCTGAATTAGAGCGCGCACGTGCTCATTGCACCTACTGCGAGATATTTTTAGAGTGACTAATACTAACACTAACAGAACTAGTAAACAAATGGAACGACCACATCCTGATATCTGGCGAGTGGCGCGGATTACGCATCGCACGCGTACCGTACACTAAGCCCTCGAAAACTTTATGTATCAACGTTATAGTCTCGTAAAAGTTAACGATCGAGATTTATCCGGATTAATTAAGGTGACATAATTAAAATTGTATTAGCAAGCTTATCAGTGTGCCACTACATTGGCTTTAATATCACGACCGTACATGGTTGTACCGACGTGTGGTAACAGCAGGGCTACTCCGAAACTCGAAACTCGAAGTTCGTGTCGTGCGGTCCCTCTCGCTCTCGTATTAAATAGTATAAGTGTCAGAGGGACCGCACGACACGAACTTCGAGTTTCGAGTTTCGGAGTAGCCCTGCTGGTTACAACTTATGTTTTTTTTTTCGTGCTTCTGTCCAATGGCACAATTTTGCCATCGTCAATGTTGAGAGCTACAAATGATAGTCGAGATACAACTTATATGTTACAAAAAGAAGTAACAGTTATTCAATCACAAGAACCAATATCTAACACATGAAAGCGTGTATAAGGGCTACTACGAAATTCGAAAATCGAAGTTCGTATCGTACCGTCACGCTGACGCTAATATTATTTAATACGAGAGTGAGAGGGATGGTACGATGCCAACTTTGATTTTCGAATTTCGTAACAGCCCTTCTGATACGACTTTATTTCAAGGGCCAGTAGGACGTGTCCGTGTCAGATATTTTTTCAGGCTCCACTGTGACAAGTATGAATGCAGCTGCCTGCAGGTTACTGTAGGTACAGTGAACCAAATGGCGTACACGTGTAGAATGACTGCAAAGACACTGAACAAGTTGTAGCGTCCGAGAAACTAATCTACAAATATTTTAATAATATACAATTCCATGTGTTGGTATTAGAATTATATTTTTATTATACCTAAGTATATGGCAATTTAATGAACGTTTCGTTCCCAGAACTGCGATTCACGATATTTCCTGAATGGCTTTTAAATACGAGAATTTACCCGTATGAATCATAAAAGGCAGAGCAGAACTTACATTTTCTTACACTGTGGCATTACTGCGGTTCAGCATTCGATTCCATTTTGGACAGCCGTTTATATATTAGGGTAAAGAGAGATTTTTGTCACACTATAGCTTATCTAAACGTTATTAAATCCCAATTAGTCAAAAAAAAATGGACCTGCCTAGCACAGCACCGTCCTGCCTAATAATAACTTCAGCCGACATCCATATTCGTTTACGTACGGCACAACACCATCGCGGCTCGCGGTCTGCGCTATGATCACAATGGCCAAAGTACCCTTATACTCGCTAACTATGGGCAGATAATATTATCCACTTATATTCCCTCGGCCAAAGAAATAACAAAGATTGTATTCTAACTTGAAAAGTAACTCATTTTCAACCTTACGTTTTCTTTTTCAGGCGTTAGCGATCCAGAAGGCGACCAACTCGGTGGAGACGCCAGTGAAAGAGAAACATGTTCGCAGCACTATTATTGGCACCTTTCAGGAGCAGAGCGCTGTCACCTACTGGGTGAGTAATACTAATATGACCTCAGCATGCTTAAAGGTTGGCGATTCGCAATGGCTAGCTTTGCTTAGAGTGGCCGTTAATTTTACCTATTAATCGGTTTAGACTAAGGTCATGTAAATCACTCATGATATTCTATATCGTCAGTGGCTAAAGTATGGCTTTTTACGGTAGAAACATAATGCGTGATTCAATTTCCTTTAATAAGGGTCATATGTCACTCATTGTAATTACCTACTGCGATACCTAGATCCTATAAGTATTTAAGTAACTAAAATCGAAGGTAAAACAAAATTCGTTTGTTTCTTGAGACATTGTGTCGTATAGTTTCTTGAGGCATATGGTCTCAAGAGGTTGACGGTCAAACGGATAAAGTTTATGTTTGAGATAAACGTTTTTACTATTTACAATCTTCTCTTTTACGTACTATTTAAGTAACAGCAGTTTTTTTTCTGCACATTCTACTGCTACCACTCCTCTGCTTCCCCTGAAAGCCGTCAACGGACACGTGGGGATGTTATCGCCCACATTGAGAACTACATATAATTTCCAATGACCATTCAAGTAACCGTCTCACTATATGCTCTTCCCAGATGGTGGCAATCCGTCTGCCCATGCAAGACAACCGCATCGTGGCATGGAAGTTCTGCCACGTGACCCACAAGCTGCTGCGCGAGGGACACCCTGCCTGCCTCGATGATTCGCAGCGGCACATCGGCATGATACAGAACCTGGGCAAGTTATGGGTGAGTGGTTTATTACTATATCTAACCCTTACTTATTACTCTACCGAAAATACAAACTGATACATGGATGTACAGAAAACCATTAAAAAGAGGCCAGCACTGGAATCGAAC
>NW_027412827.1:0-15405 GCF_025370935.1 Choristoneura fumiferana | reverse complement strand
TGTGCTGGATAGTATTGTGAAGTTTTTATCCAATAATAATTTGTAAAGTATTCAAATCCGTTTTCTATGTTCATTTTGGTTATGTTATTTCCGGTAGGTATTGTATTCTTTCTTATTAATTTGTGTTCATTCCATGTTGATTTATATGAAGCATGTAACGTAATAGGCGTTTTGGTTTTTCATACTGTAAGCCTATTATTGTATTGTTTTGAATAAATAAATGACTAGTTTTAAAAAGTTAGTAGGTAGTACGTCATTTCAGACTAAAGAGGTTTCAAGTCAGCCAACGTTTTATTTACATCTTTAAAACTTAGATATAACCTAATTTTACACCATAAAAATTTGCCACGCTTCATGAAACTTCGTTATTTTTATATTTTAAATTTATATCAAATTGTTTTGCAATAATTTTAGTAAATATTTTTTTAGCATGTTGGAATAATCTGGCCGTAAGACCATTCGAATTCTAAACTAAACACGGTTCTTAGTATTATCTATGGTAGACGACTCGAAAAAAGTGACAATCAGGGGAGCTACCACGAAGTTCATATCGTTTTCCTGACGCTAATATTATTTAATACGAGAGTGAAGGACGGTACGATACGAACTTCGATTTTCGAATTTTGTAGTAGCCCCTGTATTGGCGGGTAGCCATATTTTATTCAGTTGTTTTCTTAGCGTCTTGCTTTTGCTGAGCTGTGAAGTGTTTGGACACAAAATAATTTAATTTTTTGCATTTTTTCCTCGCAATGTGATGAAAATCATTGTGTGTATCACGGGCCGTAAGGGGATTACAAACTCGGGTCATTAAAAGCCCTCCGCTTCTAATAGACTCTCGTTAGTAATCCCCTTCTTACGCCCCTTAATGCACAATGTACTATTATATAATTGTAAATCCCTATAACTCCTGTGCATAGTTTATTTTGCCGTGTGTCCAGTGAGCGCATTAAATATTTAGATTAGGATCTGAGGCCATATTGTCTAACATGTTGATGTTCGCAATCGCATTATCCATCTGTTTCTGTCCTCGTCCTACACTTTGTGTCAGAAAGAAGTGTTGAAAACGATTGTGATTCCGAGTGCGTTTGAAAATAAAGCTTCTGTTTATCCAAACGGGTCAACGAAAAATACGTTAATAGTAGATTATACAACAAGAGCATAAAACGAGCCATTTTACCCGAGGCCGAGCCCGTAAGGCGAGGGTTTACGTCGAGGGTAAATGGGCTTAATGCTCGAGTTTTACACTCTGCTTTTCACTTCGATTGAGAGGAAATTAAATAGGGACAGTGAAAACAATTGTTCACTTACTAGGTATATATAAAACAAAGTCGTGTTAGTAACACCAACTCAAGAACGGCTAGACATTTTTTTATGATTTTTGTGTTTTTGAATTTTTCTTCGTCAGGAATAGGATAATAAGTATTAGCAACATTGGCAAATTACAATCTACCATTATGTTGCAACAGCTTTGCTCTATGTTGCAGATAATGTCCGGAGAGAAACCCGGCGCCGGAAAAACGGATGACGAGGCCCACGCAGTGGACGTGCCCATCCTGGGGCTGCTCCAGACCGCGGGCGAGACCCGGGATTACTCCAACGACACCGTGGACAAGCTGCCTAAGGTATACCCATGAGTTGGAATCGTAGTATTATCATGCCGGTTTTCGTAAGTTTTCTGTTGGTTCGTCCAGGCGAATAGTGCTGAAGCTGTAACGATTATGTTTTTTCATCACACTTGCTCGTCAATGATGTTATTCCATGCCTGTATACTAAAGGACAATGGCCTCAATTGTTCCCGCGGGGAGTAATGGATTTACGTATAGTTTTCTTCTCAAGGGAGTTATGACTAGTTTTAAAAAGTAAGTAATTTTTTTATTTACATTTTAGTAATATTTTTTTAGCATGTTGGAATAATTAGCTTAGCATTATCTATAGTAGATGACTCGAAAAAAGTGACAATCAGGGGGCTACTACGCAATTCGAAAATAGAAGTTCGTATCGTTTTGCTGACGCAAATATTATTTAATACGAGTGAGAGGGACGG
The DNA here is from genome assembly GCF_025370935.1 of Choristoneura fumiferana. Classification (NCBI taxonomy): domain Eukaryota; kingdom Metazoa; phylum Arthropoda; class Insecta; order Lepidoptera; family Tortricidae; genus Choristoneura; species Choristoneura fumiferana. The sequence goes on along the minus strand of NW_027412827.1, from coordinate 13,361 downwards.
TACGATACGAACTTCGATTTTCGAATTTTGTTGTAGCCCCCTGTATTGGCGGGTAGCCATTATTTTATTCAGTTGTTTTCTTAGCGTCTTTCTTTTGCCGAGCTGTGAAGTGTTTAGACACAAAATATTTCATTTTTGCATTTTTTTCCTCGCAATGTGATGAAAATCATTGTGTGTATCACGGGCCGTAAGGGGATTACAAACTCGAGTCATTATAGACTCTCGTTAGTAATCCCCTTCTTACGCCCTTAATGCACAATGTACTATTATGAGTTTTTGAAGTGCAGCGGAAAATTATGTATGATTTTATAGTTAAAAACCTCACGCAACAGTGGCGCCATCTAGAAAGACAAAAAACGATATGACCTAGTCCAAAAGTAAGCTTAGCAAAGCTTGTGTTATGGGTACTAAGCAACGGATAAATATAATTATATAGACAGATACATACTTAAATACATGTTAAACACCCAAGACCCGGAAACAAACATTCGTATTTTTCATACAAATATTCTGCCCCGACACGGGATCGAACTTAGTATTTAGTTCTCTAACCACTATGCCATCTGGTCGTCTAAGTGTCGTCTATTAGTTGACATGAAACAAGTACGCTGAATGAGTGTACGCTAAGTGAGTGATTTACTCTATGTGTACCTATTTTCTGTATCGCTTACTATTTCTGGTGTACAATGAGCTATTGTATTGTATTGTACGCTGCGCGCTGCACGGGCGCGCGCGCCGCTCACCTGCTTAAGTCTGCGTTTCCATCAGATATGTGCGAGGAAGCGTTGTCAGGAATGTGATTTTCATGAACCATTTCTATTGCTTATTAACCTACCTCGCTTAGCACATCTCTAGTTGGAAACAGCTCAGCGAGCGAGGGATAGATAAATGGTTTTTTAATTGTTCATAACAAATCATTAATCGGAACGCATCCTTGCACGTCTCTTGGTGGAGACATGCACTCATTGTTCCGTGGTTACAGGCGGGGCGGCTGTATGTACGGCGACTCGTCGTGTCTCGGGGCGGGGCGGCGCGCTTCTGCCATTGCTGCTGCTCGCCGCTCTGAAGTACGCGTTGGCGGGGCATTGCCTGCGCGCTGCGGGACGCCGCCCGAGGGCATCGCCAGCGCACGTACACATCATACCCTAGGTACGTCCATCACAGAACAAGTTACAGAACGCGTCCACGCCCTGTGACACTGTTAACGGGTGCACTGACCGTGACAACCTTGTAGATCTAGATTTAATAGTTTTTTCTTCATTTAATCCTGTCATAATTTAAAACGTTTTCGCGCAATCGCCCCACGTTTCAGTTTTTTTAATTTTGTTTAACACAAACCTTATTCTGAATATGACGAAACAAAATAGTAGATTTATAACCAAGGGTGGAAGTGACCCAATTCACCCGAAATTTCTGGCGCGCGAACGAATGAGAGCGCAATAGTTCGAAGGAATGTAATTTCAACCAGTCAGAATATCTTTTTCATTTCTATGTGACAAAGTAAAATACAAAAAAATGAGTTAATAATAAATTGAATTTACTTACATTAAATCAAACGTACCTTTTTACTGCTTTGCACGCCGACTATTTAAAAAAAAACTCGATTTTAAAACCAAGGATTATAAAAACTGGGGGTGAACGAGAAATAAAGAGTTTGACCTTTATTACTTATTTTAATGTATATGTCGGCGGCCGATCGTAAAATCCGCCAGATCACGAAATTCCTAGGCATATCGTGAAACGCCGCCATTTCATGATATGCCTAAACGTTGGCCAGGCATATCACGATGTGCCTGAGAAATAATACGGCAGATCGATTAGAGCAACGCGTTCGTCGATATTCCTAGCTCTATACCGGGCACATCGTAAAATAGTTTCTTTTTTGGCCACTGGTGGCGCTGCGTATGCGATGGCGGCCGTTACCAGCTGACCGGCCGTGTTTGTTTAGCGCGTGAAAAATGTCGGCGTCGCAACAGAATTATCGTTGTACCGAAAATAGTGATGATAGTAATCAAATATGAGTGTAAAAGAAGCTTTCCAACACCAGCTCCATTCATTTTATGAAAATCAAACCGATTCTGTGCACAACGTAAAGAAACCTTGGACATCTGCCCGTATTTTAGAGGTTAGTATTTTGTTGATAAATAAACTATTCATTAGTTGTTATTTATCTATAAATAAATATGATAAATATAGTAATTTCTTAAGTTTATACCTTTGCGTCCTCGGTTTATACTGAGCGGCAAAAAATCTGGCCCTCAAATGTATGCACTTATGCAGTAATAGGTATTATGTATGAAGAGTGGGCCAAATTTTGTGCTGCTGAGTATATTATGGGTCAAACTAAGTTCTCAGATCAAATAAACTTAGTTTCTGCTGCTAAGCTTCTGAACACAGTGCATAATTGTTTTATGTTTTATAACTGCCATTTTCCAAATTGTTTTTGGTCAAATTTCATTTCCCAAAAAAAAAATCGCAATATTTTCATTTCCCAAATGAATCATTGGTTCATTTCGAATTCCATTCATTAGATCAAATTATTATTAGGCATTTTTTCATTTTGTCAAGTTTTATTAAGTCAAACGTTTATGGAAACGTTTCATTTTGGGATATATTACAGGTACCAGGTTACCTATTCCAAAAAAATGTTTGTCCAAATTGTCGCTTCGCACATTCAATTTATGAGTTATGATATGAGTATAACATATATTTACTGATAGGTAGTACAGGAATACAAAAGACAAAAGAACAAATGGCAGGAATATTTTTAACTGTATAAAAAAATTACAGTACTTACTGTACCTATTTACTGTAGGTTAGATTTGGTTTGGTGTAAACTGTGGTCCCGCAGAAACGAACTGCTACCTGCGACCCTAAAGTTGATTTTCCACTGGCGAGGCGAGACGAGACGAGGCTTGTAGGTAGGGCTGTGTCCGCGGCGACCTGTGGTGGCAAATTTCAATTCTCGTCTCGCCCCGCGTCGTCTCGCCTCGACGGTGGAAAATCACCTTAAAATCACCTTAACATCACACCACAGCGCGCGCGAGCGCGCGAAGCGAGCATGTCGCGGCAGTGGCCTGAAAGCGCCAGAAACGTACTAAGTACTAATAAATGCTCTTTATATTGGTTTTTTAGGGTTCCGTACCCAAAGGGTAAAAACGGAAACCCTATTACTAAGACTGCTGTGCGTCCATCTGTCCGTCTGTCACCAGGCTGTATCTGGTGAATCGTGTTAGTTAGACAGTTGAAATTTTCACAGATAATGTATAACTGTGGCCGCTATAACAGTAAATACTAAAAACAGAATAAAATAAATAACTGAGGGGGGCTCCCATACAACAAACGTGGTTTTTTTGCCGTTTTTAGGGTTCCGGAGCCAAAATGGCAAAAACGGAACCCTTATAGTTTCGCCATGTCTGTCTGTCTGTCTGTCTGTCCGTCCGTCCGTCCGCGGCTTTGCTCAGGGACTATCAATGCTAGAAAGCTGTAATTTTGCACGGATATATAAGTAAACTATGCCGACAAAATAGTGCAATTAAAAAAAAAACAAAAAAAAAAATATTAGGGTACCTCCCATAGACGTAACAGTGGTGTTTTTTTATAGTTTATGAGTAAATAGCAGCCTAAGGTATAAAATATACCTAAACTTGGAAGATTCCGTATAAAATACGAAATCCTTAGAAAAATATTACTTAACTTTTTTGTAATGGCTACGGAACCCAATTTTGGGGGTGTCCGACACGCTCTTAGCCGGTTTTTCTGCTTGATATTAATAACGGCAATAGGTAGACGCTTGAAATATTCACAGAATATTAAGTTGTATAACAATCACTTTAAAAATAAATAATTAAATTAAAATAAAATAAATATTTAAGGGAGGCTCCCATACAACAAACTTTATTTTTTGCCGTTTTTTGGCTAACGTCTAATGTTGTAGGAATAATGACACGGAACCCTTCGTGCGCGAGTCCGACTCGCACTTGGTCGGTTTATTCATCCCTTCAGGGATAGGTTAAGGAAGCAGGGTGCATACAGCCATGTCTTATGATTATAATATATTTTGTCAATGAGGGCTAACGCGTATGAATTCGCCACTAGAGGCGCTAGTGTAGCGTCAGGTCTCCGAAATGTCAAATCTCATAGTTTTTGGGTGAGTAACGCGGGTTTATTTATAATTAGAATAACTTTGTGAATATTTTGCAATATCTGAAATTAATTATGGCAAATATGCGTTTCGGGGCAATGAATGTCTGTGTTTTGAGACAGTTTTGTGTTTCGAAAACCTTTGTCCTCCCTTTTTTCCGAACATAACGGGGACTATGCAAAACTGTGGCATGCTCGATATTTTTATGGTACGGTTCGAAGGTGTACTAAATATGATTTTAATCTAAACTTTGTTTTCACACCCGTAATACCAGCCTTTAAAAGCCATACTTAAAAACCTCACGCAACAGTGCGCCATCTAGTGAGACAAAAAACGATAGCCCTCAATGGGTGATTTGCACTAGATAGGGTCAAGTGTCTAAACAATGAAACACAAAATTCAAAATCTCACAAATCTATTTTGTTTTGACAGATAGAAGTCTGAATTTTTTACTGTACTTAGGTAATTTTATTGGGTTTCGGGTGACATATACAGTATTCTTTAAGAATGTGTAGTAAGTCATCAAAAAAATAAAAAGTAAAAAATGGGAAATTTTTCACTGTGTCCACAGTGGTGTACAGAATGAAACACTACATATTTAACAATGAAACGTGAAAACTAATTTAATTTGTTTCATAATTTTGGGACGTATTTATGTAATGGGTTACTTAAAAATGCACGAATATTATCAAAACAGTTTTAATTACTTAAACTGTAATCGGTCTCATAGGTGTGTTGTGTTCCACGCTTAAATGTGTCATTGGTAGTCATACCTAAGGTATTTTATATTAACCTCGAATTTTTGCCTGCTAAACTGTGTCACTTTAAAACGTGATGATCTAGTCCACGATAATATACGAAATATGTGATATATTATTAGGAAAGTATCAAATATATTGAATTTCTAACCATAATTTAATGAAAAATGTACAAGAAATGCGAAAAATATTCACTTTTGTTCCAATAATACTGAAAAAGCTCCGTAGACACGTGTTCCTCCACGTGACACCGTTGCAAAGTGGGGTTCTCAAGGGTGTTCTTACGCGATATAGTTCACGATCTGGCAACGTGGCACATTAGAAATATCGCAATGTTTCACTGTATACCCAAGTTTCATTGTTGGACAAATGACCCTACTCAAATTGAGTTGTAAATCGAAGGTTATGCCTTGCAATATTTTGGGAAGAGTATGTTATTTATACCAAACAGCACATTTGACTAGATATTGCTTTTACTATAATGCTGTAATTTTTTATTGAAAAATAAATAAATGATCCATCGTAAAATGAAACATGACCAAATATTTTTTTGTTAAACATAGACTTAAATTGAAAATACAAACTGAAATATAGATGCACAGAAAAACCAGAATAATAAGACCAGCACTGGGAAACGAACCCAGGTCCTCAGTATTCCGTACCGCGTGCTATACCGCTACACCACTGCTGGTCAACGGTAGACACGAATTTCTCCTATGCACTACATATCTCAGCTTGTTTGTTTCTTATTTACCCACTTAAGCAGTGACGCTAGCGACATCTATACCGTAGCCCTCATTGAGAAACTTTCGGCATTCCATTGGAACTAACCGCTCACCCGGACAAGAGATATCGTTATTAAGCAATCAAATTAAGATTGGCCAATACCAACCCAATACCAGTATAGATGTCGCTAGCGTCACTGCTTAAGTGGCTAAATAAGAAACAAACAAGCCGAGATATGTAGTGCATAGGAGAAATTCGTGCCTGTACCGTTGACCAGCAGTGGTGTAGCGGTATAGCATGCGGTACGGAATACCGAGGACCTGGATTCGATTCCCAGTGCTGGTCTTATTTTTCTGGTTTTTCTTTGCATCTTTATTTCAGTTTGTATTTTCAATTTAGGTTTTACGGGATGACCGTAAAAGTAAACATCTGGAATTGAAATAAAAAATACAAAAAAAAGATTCCAAAAAAACAATCTTAAACAATGACTTGCCAAAAAAGCTTTTGGTAACTGCAAAATTGCAAGTTGTTTTGGGAAATGTGTTTTTGGCAAATGAAAATTTGGGTAAAATAGTTTGGGATGTGATATTTTGGGGATTGATTTTTGACCAAACATTAGTGATCCCTTTTTGAACATGAAACTACCGTGAGACTCACTCATATTAAATGATATTATAACGGATAACTCACGTCCTAAACCGAGTTTAGCTCGACATGTTTCGGGCTATTTCGTAGCCCTTCCTCTCAGGAGCACGCGACTCAGCGGCTGCCGCAACACGCACACGCGTGTGCGTGTGTGTGTGTGAAACATGTCGAGCTAAACTCGGTTTAAGACGTGAGTTATCCGTTATAATATTATTTAATATTAGTGATCCCTTTAAATTAGTTTTTATGTAAGAGCCACATGTCTGAAAATAAACTACTTTTTTTTTTAGGTTATAGAAATCATCAAGAAAGGTAAGGTGTCCATGCAACAAGGATCAGTGGAATATTATTGGAGGTCAAAATACGACGTAATGGAAACTGAAGACAAAGATTTTCTGATAGTCAAGAAGAAGTCTATTAATGATCCCTCAGTGCGTATAGTTGCAACAGAAGAATATTTTGATATTTTAACAGAAATTCATAAAACTACTGGACATGGTGGCAGAGACAAAATTATGTATAGCATAAAGGACAAACTCTACATTCCAAAAAAAGCAATAGAAATGTTTATTAAATTTTGTGCAGTGTGTGAAATGAAACGGTCCTTGCCAAGAAAAGGTATTGTGACCAAACCTATTATATCAAAAGATTTTAACTCACGAGGCCAAGTAGATTTGATTGATTTTCAATCAGCTGCAGACGGAAAATACAAATGGTTAATGAATTACCAAGACCATGCTACCAAGTTTTTACATCTCAGACCCTTGGCATCTAAGAAGGCCGCAGAGGTGGCATTTGAATTACTGAAAATCTTTTTGGAATTTGGTGCGCCTTTAATTTTGCAATCCGATAATGGGAAGGAGTTTACAGCTCATGTGATTGAAGAAATTGTACAGTTGTGGCCAGAATGTCAGATTATTCATGGAGGCCCTCGACGTCCTCAAACACAAGGCAGTGTCGAACGTAGCAATCAGGACGTTGAGAATATGTTGCGTTGTTGGATGAGAGATAATAACTCTGTTAATTGGTCTGTGGGCTGTTACTTCGTACAATATTGTAAAAATTCATCATTCCATCGAATAATTGGTAGATCACCCTATCGTGCTTTATTCGGCTCTGATCCAAAAACAATACTCAAAGGTACTAATATACCTAACAGTGTCATTTCAGCCATTCAAACTGAGATGGATAATTATAATACAACCTCGGCGAATACAAACATTCATAAAGATCAGGTTGGAGGAAGTCATCTGAATATCTCAGCTAGCATAGACAGAGTAAAAACTCCTGTCGTTGAATTTTTAGAAGCAGAAATTGAAATCCACCATTCCCTCCAAAGTAACAAATCAACCATTTGCATTCCATCTGAAAATGAGAATGTTCTATCTGAAATAGAAAGTGCTGAGGATATCCATGTTCAAATTGATATGATGCCTATGAACACTGATACTCACATTTCGAATGGTCGAAATGCTTCACCGAGGTCTGATATAATATCATTACCGCATATTTATCTTGGCAAGCAAAATACCGATGGAATTTCTACATCTTCGTCTAACGTGGAAGTATGTCTAGTTTGTGGAAACGAGACAACGGGAGCTCACAGTTGTAGATCTTGCTGTAAACCCATGCATGTTATATGTGGTTTTTCTGATGGTAAAGAAGGTTATGGTTCTCAAATCTTGTGTTTCTTATGCAAAAACGAACAAGATATTGCAAAGGAAAGAGAACTAACTCACAAAGGTACCAAGAGAGCTGCAGAAAAAATGATTGATCAAACCGTCAAAAAACTTCCGTTATTAGAAATTGGTAACAGCGTGTTCTTGAACGTTCCAAAACTTGACCGTGGACCACTTGACATCAAGAATATTGCAGGAAAAATTGTTGACATCAGAAATGGTGTGTTCAAAGTTGGAACTACTTCTGGAACCATCAAAAATTGGTTCCCTAGACAGGATTTACAAATTTCAGCAAACGATTACAAAGGAGTGATTTCTGAGTCACTCATATCATTGCGCCACGCAGTTACTTGTCAGTCCATGTTTGGTGGTCAAGGGTTTCAAAAATGCTCGTGTCAACCTGCCAAGAATCAATGCCGTACCAAAAGATGTGCATGTTATAAGAACAAAGTTCTCTGCACTTCAAAGTGTCACCAAAGTTTATCTTGTATCAACAAGTAGTGATACTTTTTTAAATTTAAAAGTTCAAGTTTAAGTTAGTTTGTTATTTTGTGATTAGCATTTTTGTTTATTTTTAGAATTTCTACGATTATGACAATATTTAGACATTTATTGAAAAATATTATTTATGAACACGTAGGGTCAAGTGTCAGGTGTCCAACAATGAACATAAAATTTCCAAATATCATAAATCTTTTGTTTTGACAGCTGAGGAATGTGTAGTAAGTCTTAAAAAAGATAAAAAGTAAAAAATGGGAAATGTTTCACTGTGTCCACAGTAGTGTACATAATGAAACGTTACATATTTAACAATGCAACGTAAAACTAATATAATCTGTTTCATAATTTTAAGACGTATTTATGTAATACGCATTTATGTAAATTCACGAATATAATCAAAACAGTTTTAATTACTTTAGCTTAATCAGCCTCATTAAATGTCTCGTGCGTCAATGTTTCATTGTTGACTACCTAAGGTATTTAATATTAACCTCGAATTTTTGCCTGCTAAATTGTGTCACTTTAATACGTGATCTAGTCCACGATAATATACGAAATATTGTTAATATTAGGAAAGTATCAAATCGTCGGTGATACCGCAATACCGCGTAACTAGCTTTTTCCAGTATAATATACTGTTAATACAGTGGAAATTTGAAATTATACCTTATCGAAACTGCTAGTTCCGCGGTATTGCAATATTACCGACGAAATATATTGAATTTCTAACCAAAATTTAATAAAAAATTATAAAAAATGCAAAAATAATTACTTATACCACGTGACGCCGATGCAAACTGGAGTACAGTGGGGGGTTCTCAAGAGTGTCCTTATGCGATATAGTGCATGATCCTGCAACGTGACACTTTAGAAATATTGCAATGGTTCACTGTGTACCTAAGTTTCATTGTTTGACATATGACTTTACACCTATGGCTGTGATTATATGTGCCATTTTTAGACTATAAGAACTAAACTAGATTGAAATACTAAGACTACATATTTGTTCCTATCCCAATCTTTATTATTATAAACATTTCTCTTATTGCATTGAAAAGGTTAATTTAATATTAATTGTTCCAATTAACAATACAAGCCTCAATTGACTGTTTTGATGCAAATTTATTTTATCTACACCCATATCATTAAGTCCTCTATAATTAGTTCAAAAACCGTTGGCAATGACCAGCAATCAAACAATCTTACTATGACAAAATTTTACTATGACATATTTCTTATTAAATATATTGACCCGTATAACTCACGTCTTAAATCGAGTTTAGCTCGACATGTTTCGGGCTAATCCGTAGCCCTTCCTCTTAGGAGCAACGCGCACTCAATATCAGGGTCATTACATTTAATATGAATGAGTCTCACGGTAGTTTCATGTTCAAGACATCTTTCTTGTCTCTCTGGTAGTAGGTAACAGCAGTAACGTAATGTTCATTACAGTATCAAATATATAGTACTGTAATGAGTTTCAAATTTGGAACAGCTGTCAAAATCAACACTATTTAAATGAGCCTCTATTCTGGAATCCACAGACACAAAATTTTCTCGATACAAAAATGTCACTGGCATGTTTTTAACTACAAATCACACGACAATTTGATCTCGACATCTCGAGCGACATAAGAATAAGGACTTTACTGATTTGTCTGTCTTGAAAAAAAAACATTTGTGACAGAGATTTGCCTTACCGCAATAACTGTTGTCATTTTGTTTGTTGTTTTGTGCTGTGTTGTTATTCAAAGTTTATTAAAAAATAATCCCTTTGTGTGTTTAAAATTATTTATTAAGTACATTAGTTTAACATTAACAGCTATGGATATGTTACTGGTGGTATAAGTCAGTAATGCAATGCAGGTCATTTGTCATCGGTTTCTGAACCCATCTTAGAGTGCTTACGAGTATAATATGTGTGTAGATAAAATATTGTATGCAACTGTATGTAATTAGCCCTTAAAACACGAGTGTGGGTAAAAAGGGTCACATGAGGACCCATTATGATACAGTTGCATAAACTACTATTATAGGTATCGATCTCATTAATAAATATGGAAAAAGATTTATGCCAAGGGCAAATATTTTTTATCGTTTTATCACTGCATGCTACGAGTACATCTCCGAACAATTGTTTCACTGATTAAAAACAGCCTAAGTCTGATTATTGTAAATTAAAGATTTCTATTTCAATATTTAATTAATAATTTTATTACTCGTACTTATAGTAAAAGATTACTAACCTAAATGACTGCAATTTTATTTTTAAGATACAAATTATTTCATTAAATATATTTTACTTATTATGTTTTTCTTCATTTACCTACTTCGATTTTGGACATCATACACGTATAACGGTGAGTATTGATTGATATGCCTAGGAATTTCATGATCTGCCTAGGAATTTCATGATCTGCCTAGGAATTTCATGATCTGCCTAGGAATTTCACGATCTGCCTAGGATTTTCATGATCTGCCTAAACGTCACTAGGCAAATCGTTAAACGGTGGGTTTTGAACGATATGGCGGATGTCCCTTAGCCAATTCATGAAATGGCGGCGTTTCATGATATGCCTAGGAATTTCGTGATCTGCCGGATTTTACGATCGGCCGCCGACATATATTATTTTTAACAGATTTAAATGTTTTTAACGATCAAAGTATTTTAGCATAAGTAATGTTATAAGTTGACCGCTATATGTGTCTGTGTGTCTTTCTGTCTGTGGCACCGTAAGCCCTGTAAAGGTGGAACGATTTGAATGAGTTTTTATTTGAAGGCATTTTCAAGCGATGGTTCTAGATATGTTTTATCAAAATGGTCAGCCGTTTTTAAGATTGAACTTTGAAGTGCCGAGTCGGGGTTTTCCAACTTTTTATTCGTTGGGTTATTAACACAGTAGAATTCGGCTCTAAGTATACGATATTGTTGTTTTCTCTTGTTAAGTTGTTTATGCGATAAAGATATGTTTACTAAACATATACATTATTCACAAGTGTATCCTCCATGTCTCGCACACATCTCATTAAACACCCTCAAGCTTAACAACCAAAATAACTTATCAAGCTATCAATTATGGTCAAATTGGGCCGCGATGGGCGGCGCGGCGTCGCCCTTACAAGTGTGTACCGAGCCTAATGTGCGAGTGTGCGCCGACCCTAATGTGTCAGTGTGGCCCGCCCTTAGACACGTGCTCGTCGCGTGTGCAATGGCCCTTTTATTGGGCTTTTAGCGGAGTACCAGTATCAAGATGAATTAATTTTGGCAGAGATTTTGAACTTGGATAGTTTGTAGGATGTTGATTACTTTAAACTGAAATCCACATAATGTATGGGCGGGCCATATAGCACGAAAAACAGATGGATTTTGGTCCCAAGAGTCTAGAATACACCGCATGCAAGCGCAGCGTAGGACGTCCACCATTGAGATGGACGCATGACCTGGTTAAACGTGCGGGTTTTACGGTGGATGCCCGCTTCCAACCGAAGCCACTGGTGGTGATGGTCTGTGGGGGATGCTTATTAACAGAGGTCGAAGGCCGTGCATGATGTGATAACATACTCGTAGATATCTACAAGTTTGTAAGGAGCGCGTGCGCGAGTCCGACTCGAACTTAACCGGTTTTATTTATTTATTTATGTATAAACACTTTCCTGTTTAATTATACACAGTAATACTGCTATGTTTTTCTAAAATAATGAGTTTATTTTATATACTATCACCAAAACATTGCTTTCTTAATCTCTTTAAAAGTAATTCCAAAAGCTAAAATTTTTAAAATTAATTATTCACCACCACTAAATTTACAACATCAATTAACTTAGAAAGCCAGTGTAGCGGACCCTTAGCTAAGGTTGGGCATACACGTGCAGCCCCGCCCACGGTTAGTCCAGTAACCTTGGTCAAACAGTTAAAATAACCCATAAAACATAAACGTGAAAATAGGAGTCCAAGTTCAATGTTGAAGAATATGTCGTATGTTCGCTGTATACGGTATTTCGCTACTCTTAGATACTTAGAAAATACTTAAATTTCACGCCATTATTATTTATATTACGATTTTTCATTTTTCGTCAAGACTTAAAGCTGTTTCATGACAATTATGAGTGAAACATTCATAAAATGTTCGTACTTTTCTGCCAAAAAACATGGTCATGAATATTCGCACAGTCATTTGTGAATACCAATGGGAATATCGAAAAGTGCGAAATCTCGTAATAACACTTACAAGTAAGTACTTATCTGCCCCGACCAGGGATCGAACCGGGACCTATACGCTTAGTAGTCGGGTTTTTAACCACAGATTTAAGTAAGTACATTATTTTCCACGCTTTGAGAATAATTTATTCTACTTCCTACTAATATTATAAACGCGAAAGTCTGTTAGTGTGTGTGTGTGTGTTTGTTACTCTTTCACACTAAAACGGCTGGACCGATTTGGATTAAATTTGGTAGATATGTATCTCTATATTCCACGCGGTCGAAATATCATCCGCTGGGGATAGAGCCAAGAAACTTGGCACTGTTCTTTTGCAACATCAATAAAGAACAACAAATGTAAGGCCCCGCGGGAATTTTGTAAGATCCCGGAATTTCAACTGCTGTAGTTAATTATTTACGCGTACGCAGTCGCGGGTGAACACTAGTTAATAAATGTTATTCGCTGTACTTCATACAATCCAAATCGACAATAACACACGCATTGAGCGAACGCGGCAGGTGTCACAGCCGCCATTTTGTTCCAAAGCTTCATTAAGTATTGTAAAAGGTTTACGATCGCTGTGATATTTTAAAAACGTGCCAACTGTTTATTGCCCCTGCATTCCTACATTGTTGTTTTGATTTATATCTTATGTCATTAGAAGTACAGAGGTAGCTATTTCTCACTATGTAGTGCACGAATTGAA
>NW_027412826.1:0-15548 GCF_025370935.1 Choristoneura fumiferana | reverse complement strand
TAATGTTTGTGGCACGCGGTACTTTTTCAAATATTTTTAACTACGAGACAATGTTACTTTTTGAAATCGACGTACACAGGATGCCGAAGAATTCATAGAAATTTAATTTTGGTTGCTATATTGCCATGCTCAGTAATTTATGTGATTACCTACCTTCTCATAATGAAATGAAAAATTGCTTTTTGCTGCTAAAATTGGTATACTGCTGTATACCCAGTATACCTATTAATGACAGCTGCCGTATTAGCTGAACTATCTCGTTGATTCTTCAAGAATTCCCTGAACTATATATTTTTAACGAGCATACGGCAAAATATAATACGGCAAAGGGGTAAATAAGTATGTATATGGATTTTTAACCATACGGCCCCTCGTGGTTTTAGCTATCGTAACACCTCTATTCCTCTTATTATTAGTTCCATGACCTTAATGTGATACGTCACCGGAAATGTTTAGGTATCGGAAATTTCCCGTGTATGTGAGCCTCCCTGAATCTCTAGGCGCTAATGAACCGCGCTGAACGTCGTACTAAAGAATTTGGAGTGATCTTGGGGTGGATTTTTTTGAGCGCACCTTCTTCCCTTGTTCATTAGTGTAATTAACTTATGCCTTATACTCTTCCACAATTCGTTTCGGATCCCTGACTTTTGCTAAATTACTGTTACAAATCTAGAGGGCCTTGTATTTTCGCGGCCAGGTTTATTGAAAGTTACTTTGAAATCATTCAGGTTATGAGTGTAGCTTGAGATTCGATTTGAGTGTAGAATGGATAGCTGTCGATTATGTGACAAGTCTTTGATCAATGAGAATGAATCTTCAATCGTGCTGGCGGCAGACCACGTGCTGAAAAATATAAAGAAAGAAAGAAAGAAAATACATTTATTTAACGCCATAAAAACATCACAATCAACAACAATGGAACAAAGACAAGACAAACATGACGCTAAATAGAAAGAAAAAAAATATTTTTAAAAATAACTATTTTTTGGTCTGCTTTCGTTTAATATTTTTTTAATGTACTTTTCGAAATCCCCGTTGCTTCTATAACTCGGTCTTGAACCTTATTAAAATATTTACGATCAACACTTTTCTTAAACTTTCAGCTTCTTTACAAAATATTTATATACATTATAAACAATTTCCCGTGATTGGCTATTTACAGAAATACCCTGTTTAAGTTGACTCGCCATGGAAATCAATTTCCGAAAAATAACAAACTAAATAAATAAATATGTAAGTGGTGGTTTTAACTGCTCTATATAAATCAATGAAAACACAACGAGTGCACTCTTCGCGTGATGGATTGCTACTAAGTCAAAAAGACAATTGTCATTTTCTACTAACGAATCCTTCCGATTTCCCCCGAAACCCGAAGGTTTTTCTAAGAGCTCACGGATTGTAGTATAATTTATATTTTAGTTACCTTAGGTAAGTTTCTTTTTTTTATAAGTATTTTATCTTTTATTTCTTTATTGTTCCTGAGTTAATAAGTTTCGTAAATTAATAATTATGGACCTCTTAGTTACATTGTCTGAAATAAAAAAATGTAGAGTCAGGAAAATGGTTGAAGTTAATTCTCGTGCGCCGTGCTAATTTCAAACGAATGTTATTTTATTTTACTTCATTTTTGATGTTTTGAAGTTAAGTTCAAAAACAATGTTAAAAGAATGGGAGATCTTAGGTTATACTATGTTTCAAAATCCCAAATCCGAAAATTAATTCTTTGAAGTTTGTTGCTAAGGTAGATTTATCACGTATTAGATACGGATTTAGTAGGTAATATAATATTTTTCACATCACATGCTCTAAAATTAAGTGTAGCTGAAATAAAACACAACGGTCAATCTCTGGGCCGTAAAAAGTGCCGAATTTTTTAATTAAATTAAAGTTAATCATATGGCAAAACTTTCACTGTTTAAAAAATGCTCTTTAATGCCTTGAAACATGTTTTTTTAGGGAGATAAAATACGTAAAGTTAAATAGTGCTATTATAATATAATTTATTTTTTAATTTTCTCGCCGTTGAATTGAATAGGAGTATTTCCACTTCAAAACATTAGTTTTAGTATAAAATCTACTATTATATTACGTAACCATGATTGATTTCCATTTCTTGGCAAGGTGTCTGTCTGTAAAAATGAGTAACATTTCTAGTCACATCGTACCGAAGCCGAAGATATTTCAATTTATTTTGAAATAATACTATTCCATAGCTGGAGGAATGAAACTGGTTGTGTATGCCTACATTTGGAACTCGTCTGCTGCTGTCGTACGAGTGTTGTGCGTGGCTGGGTTTTAATGTTCCATGAGACTCATTTGTTTCTGTGTAGAAAAGAAAAATATTATAGCAATTATTTGTTAGAGAAAAATAGTTCACAACTAACGTTTGGAAACCTGATTAATTTCGCAACTTTTCATTTCGCAACTGTTGAAATTTCTGAAACTGTAAATATTTCAGGATTTTTATAAAAGTAATCTAACCTAACCTAAAAGGTTCTACACCATGGCTCTGAAATAAATCCTGAAATATTTACAGTTTTAGAGTTTGCGTTTGCGTTTGTAAAAAAAAATACAATCCCACACCTACGAACAAATAATAAGTCAGGAATTGTAACTGCGCTATAAGCATGCATACCGTGTCCTAACCGTGTCCTGCGCTAAGGTGCGCATGCGCGTCATTTAATTTTGACTGACATTTATTTTGCAAGTTTAGTGAGCTCACGTCAAATTTTCGCACTTTTGATTGTGAACAGCTCTAAATTATCATGCCAACGTGTGTTATGAAGTGGTGCAGGAACAATGCAAAATTAAAATGTCCAGGGATCACTTTCCACTTCTCGCGCTTCCTGATTTATTATTTATTCGTAGTCCCACAATCATATCAATGTCACGAAGTAACACACCACTTCACCTATAAGTGCCAAACTAAGCAAAACTTGTAGGTACTATGGTGTCTATAGCGGCAATTACACTGCGTCGTTCACCTAATGCGGTCGCCGAACTTATTTCAAACTACTTCGGCGAACGACCATCGCCTTTACATTAGTCTGTCCTTCTACTGCGGCGGCCATATTAAGGCGGTGGCAGCTGTCGCTCGCCGAATGCGGCCGTCTACCGTGTTCTTTACACTTTTGCGGTTGCCGCAAGCAGCATGCGGCGAACGACTCAATGTAATTGCCGCTTAAAGGCAGTGAATAAACATCCATCCATGGCACGATTACAAACGTTCATATACATCACACAACTGTCTGCTGTTACTGGAATTCTAACCCAGAACATCATAGTCAGGGTCACTACCACAATGCTATCCGCACTAAAAGTGTTTAATACTGGGAAATAAATCCCAGACAATGCATTTTTCATACATTTCACGGTTGTTAAAAACAAGAAACGAAGTCACAAATAAAAGTTAATACTTTTTGAGACGCAGCGGGCGACGTGCCGCGGGTGCGGGCGGGCGGCGCCCAGACGCGCGACCACCCTACCCTCAAATTAATTAAAATAATTCACTGAAAACGTCACAAATTCACCAGTCTCCGCAGCTTGTTAGTATTAGTACTCTTGTTTCTCCCGAAACATTAAAATTTTACTGATCTCGGAATTCCCAACATTCTCCTAGGATTTCCTAGGAATTTATAATTTAGTCAAATAATAACTGAGTAATAGCGACTTTTAGTGTTTAGCCTTGACTTTAGCAATTACAATTGTGAGATCTAATTAAAATTGAAGGAAATTATTTAACTTGTTCATGAAGTCATTGTATTTTCACGTCGCTGTACAGTCGCCATCAGATATTTCGGAACGGCCAAGGTGATCAAAAATATCGAAACATGAACTCTGATATTAAAAAATAGAGTGCATGTGCATGTGTTTTTGACCACCTTGGTCGCTCCGAAATATCTGATGCGACTGTACATAATTGAGCGAATAACTTTTTAAGTTACCTAGCAAAGCAAAGGAATAGAAATTCGATGGTGTGTGTAGTTCCCAATCCGCACTGGGCTCATTCCGATAGCCTGTGACCTGCAGTGACTGCATATCCTACTAATATTATAAATGTGAAAGTTTGTGGAGTGAGTGAGTATGTTGTTACTTTTTCACGCTTAAACGCTGGACGGATTTGGATGAAATTTGGCGGAAAGTTAGTTTATAACCTGGATTAAAAACATAGGATACTTTTTATCCCGATATTCCGACGGGATAGGGATAAAATCTCGAAATAACACCGCTAGGCTTAGTGTCATGAAATTTGGTATGTAGGGTAGTTGGACGTCTGGAATAAAACAAAGGTGACTTTTTGACCCGATATTCCCACGGGATACCTAGGGATAAAATCTTGAAATAAACAACCGCTGGGCTTTGAGCAATGAAATTTAGTGTGTAGGTAGCTGGACCTCTGGAATAACACATAGGCTACTTTTTATTTCGATATTCCACGGGATAGGGATAAAATCTCGAAATAACAACCGCGGGCTTAGAGCATGAAATTTGGTATGTAGGTAGCCAGACGTCTGGAATAACACATACGCTACTTTTTATCCCTATATTTCCACGGGATAGTTTTGTAACTAAGGGACCCTGTTAAGAATCGTTAAAAAATTAGTTAATTTTTTATCCTAAATTCTTATTTAATTTTTCATTATTAAAAGTATATACAAAATCATCTATATAAAAGCTACTTAAATGTAGTTAGTCTAATAATTATAAATAAATGTTTTAATCAATTACAATCAATATAAAACTCATTTTTCTTCAATTGCGTTAAATGGAGTGTTTGTGTTGATATTTTTCTATATAGCAACATTGCAAGTTTTGTATGAAATTTACTTATCATTCTTGTTACCTTCTGAATTCTCAAATTCATAACGACTGTAACGTTCTTACAATTTAATTCCGAATTATACCAGCAAAAATCTACAGTCCGCTTTTTATTGAAGACCGCATCCCGAAGAAACTAGAAGACACAAGTTTAGGGATTTTACATGGTCCTATACGAACCTCCAATTGGAAGAAGATTGTAAGGTCGGAAAAAGTCGAGCTACTCCACCAGGCTTACATCAGTTCAGCCGTTATTCAGATCAGCGCCGGCATCATCCAACTACGTGCAAGTCAAGAGCTGACACTCATCGTATCGCGTCCCAGCAGTCAGGATATTCAGCGACCGACGGGTGAACAACGCCAGCAAGCACTATTAAATAGTCAACGACGTGACCAGCAGTCAGTTACGTCAGCCGTTCAAGTTTTGATCATATTCAGGGAGTGAGCAAATTCATACAAGAAAGAAGATTCAAGCTAATCAGTTGCAGCAAGACAAAGAAGCAGTTACATCGGGAAAACAGGACAAAGGACAGTGAGACCGTTCCTAAATTCCTTAATCTCATTTGGCATTTCGTACTTGCTTCGCTTTCCATCATTCATCCATTATTCCCATTTTCATTAATAAATTACATAGCATTCATTACCTATTTAGGCATTATATGACAGCCTAAAAATTCATTACGCATTCATTTAAAATCATAATAAAGTTATTTTTCATTGCACAGATTAATCAGTAGCTAGATAATCATTCGTATGTTTTGATTAGTAGCATAGTTCTCAGTGTGTAATTAGAATAACCTCTCTAATTACTTACCATAATACCATATTCACTTAACATTCACATCACAAAGCCAATAACACAATTACTACATTTCACAGATATTATTTTCAACACATTACACAATATAAACACAGATAAATCATAATACAGGTACCTAAGTCTAGTAAGTACCTATAAATCGTTATTTTTGGTATCAAACACATTACTAGTACAACAGTACACAGTCAATTAACATCCATTACTATACAAGTTATTATTTCCTTTAATTACAATCACACTATTGAAACAAGTACCTAAATATAAGTACCTAATAAGAAATTACATTTGCACTATCAGTTTAGTTTTAAGTAACAATCACAATTCATTGAACAAACATCATCAACTAAAGCAAGAATCATAATAACCGTGTTATTTATTGCATTCGCAGATTAACATACAGCTGAGTTTGCAATTTCTATCCGAGGCGGCGCGCAGCGGCGGCCGGCCGGTCAGCTTCATTCACTGCGTGCCTTAAGCGCCTGAGCAAATTAATAGCAAAAACACATAAACATATTTCATCTTTTTAACAGGCGACTTTAATTTCACATTAATTAAATTGATCTTGTTTGCTTTAACAAAATGGAGCAAGACCTTAAAAAGATGAAATACAAACGTGGTGCAATTAAGGGCAAACTTACAGCTTTTCAAAACTTTTTAGAACGCTTTGAAGCAGAACCTCAGCTTAGCGAATTGCAAGTTGCCGAACTTCAGCTACGCTATGATAAGATGGTGCCTATATTCGATGAATTTGATGCATTACAGACTGACATCGAAATGCAGTCAGAACCTGGGACTGCGGGCGACGGAGGCATCGGAGAGGAGCGCAAGCTTTTCGAAGATGTCTACTACGCCAGCATGTCCTCAGCACACGTCTTAATACACAAAAATACGAGGCGTAACTCCGGTGACAATGCATCTGAGGTAAGCTCTGCGGCAACAGTTGTCAAGACACACAATCAAAATTTTGTTAATTTGCCAAAAATTGAATTGCCTCGATTCGAGGGCGGTTATCATAACTGGCTGGCTTTCCGAGATACTTATCTCTCAATCATTCATAACAACGATTCAATCAATCCTGTGAATAAATTTCTGATATAGTAGGTAAATAAATCATGCACACACGCAGTAGTATTAGCAGAATATAATTAAAAGATAAAAACACAATAAATTAAACATATTATCAAGAGACATGAGCAAAAGAAAACACGATAGTCATTTTTTTTACTTGACCGACACTGTCATCAATATTTGAAAATACCATAGACAATATTACTTTTTAATATTTCTAACACTCCTCCTTATTTTCAAATACTTTACATTCTCTTTTGTCTCTTATGCTCTCACACCCATTGCATTTGCACACCATCCAAACTTCCCTTTCACCAAAGGTTTGGTTAGTGCATCAGCCACCATACGACTCGTCTCAATGTAATTAACAGCTATCTGTTTATTTACAATTGCTTCCCTTACAAAGTGGTAGCGAATGTCTATATGCTTAGTACGTTGGTGATGTACTGGGTTTTGCGCAATGGCTATTGCCGACTGACTATCACTGAGGATGTTCACACATGTTTCCTCTGTCGCTGTCAATTCTGCTGTAAATCTCCTCAGAAATACAGCCTCTCTTGCAGCTTCCGACATAGCCACGTATTCTGCTTCTGCAGTTGATAAAGCGATGGTCTTCTGCTTACTGCTTTGCCAACATATAGCTCCTCCTTGAGCTAAGAAGACATAACCAGTCCAAGACTTCCTATCGTCTTCCTTGCCACCATGACTAGCATCAACATACCCTTGAAACATTTTAGACGTTATGTTTCGAGAATATACTATTCCATAGCTTTTGGTTCCTTTCAAATACCGTAGCACTCTTTTGGCTGCTGTCCAAATTTCTTCCGTGTAACAGTTGTTAAACTGACTCAAGAAGCTTACCATGTGCATAATATCGGGTCTAGTGCACACTGCAAGGTACATCAGGGATCCAATCAAATTTTGATATGGAATTCTTTTGTCTGGTTCCAGTCCATTCGCCAATTTCTCTAGGTGAGAACCAGGGACTGCCGGTGTGGCAACTGTTTTACAATTCTCCATTTGAAAAGTCCTAAGGAGTTTCTCTATATACCGTTCTTGGTCAATTTTGATCTCGTCCTTCGTTTGAGTGATCTGCATTCCTAATATAAGGTCTGCCTTACCAAGATCCTTCATCTCAAATTTTGACATAAGGTCTTTCTTCACAATCTTAAGCTCGTTTTCATTATTCCAAAAGATTAGTAGATCATCTACATAAACTGCTATTATTGTGACCTTAGACTCTTTAGACCTTATGTAGACACACGGCTCGTTTTTAGACTGTCTAAATTGAAGTTTTTTCAACTCACAATCTAATTTGCTGTTCCATGCTCGTGGAGCTTGTTTCAGCCCATAGAGAGAACGATTGAGCTGACACACATAATCCTTTCTTGACTTGTCTTCAAAACCTTCAGGTTGCTTCATAAAGACTGTTTCCTGTAGATCTCCATTTAGGAAAGCGGTCTTCACGTCCATTTGATCAATTTTTAAATTGATCCTGCTGGCCAACGCTATTAAGGTTCTCAGAGAGCTATGACGGACAACTGGCGCAAAAGTCTCATAATAGTCGATACCCCACCTTTGGCTGAAGCCTCGAGCCACCAGTCGTGCCTTGTACCTTTGCTTATTTCCCGCCTCTTCTTTGATTCTAAATAACCATTTAGAATCAACGACGTTGCACTTCTTCGGGGGCTTCACAAGGGTCCACGTTTGGTTTTTCTTGAGGGCATCTAACTCCTCCTGAATTGCGACTTTCCATTTATCAGCATCTCGTCTAGTCAAAGCTTCTTGAACTGTAGTCGGTTCCTTCTCCGATTCAGTTGCATTGTATAAGATGTGGTCTGGAAACTGCTTAGGTTTTCTTTCTCTTAAAGGATACCTTCTTTCAGTTTCAGGCTCTTCATTTTCTTCTTCGTCAGCTGATATGAAGTTATCTATTTCAGATTCATAGTCAAGTCTTTCAAGTGGTTGACACTGAACTTGATCATTTGACTCAAGAATGACTTCTTCTTCTTCGTTTTCCATTTGAGGCAGCTGAGCTTCTTCCCTCATTTCAATCTCCACTCGAGGTGATTGAACTTCCTCCCTCGTGTCATTCTCCACGTGAGGTGACTGGACTTCTTCCTGTCTGGGTAGTGGTTGAACCTCATGCTCCTCGTGTTGAATAGTGACAGGCACTTCTTCCGTGACTGATACTTGTTTCTCGGATTGGTATTTTTGCCCTTCAAAAAATACCACATCTTTGGCTTTAAACACCTGACCAGTTCTTGGGTTTAATAGTCTATAAGCTTTGGCATTGTCCCAAAAACCTGTGTGCACTAACTCCTTGCTTTTTGGATCCCATTTGGTCCGCTTTTGATCTGGGATGTGCATAAAAGCTCTGCATCCGAAAACTTTGATATTCTTCAGGTCACATTTCTTTCCTGTCCATGCTTCTTCTGGGGTCTTATCTCTGACTGCAATAGTCGGTGATCTATTCTTCAGATAGACTGCATGATGGACGGCTTCTGCCCAAAAATGCTTTTCTAGTCCTGATTCTTGAAGCATCGATCTGCTCTTCTCACAGATTGTACGATTAGCTCGTTCTGCGACTCCATTTTGTTCCGGTGTGTATTCCACTGTAACTTGGTGCTGAATACCATTTTCTTTCAGGAAATCATCCATTTGTTTATTAACAAACTCTTTTCCATTGTCACTTCTTAATGCCTTTATTTTCTTCCCCGTTTGCGTCTCAACAAGTGCTTTGAATTCTTTAAACTTTCCAAAAACTTCACTTTTTTGTTTTAAAAAATATACAAATGTTTTTCGCGTAAAATCGTCAATAAACGTAAGAAAATATTGACATTTACTAAATGAAGTGACATTCATTGGTCCACAAACATCAGAGTGGATTAAACCTAACACCTCTGTTGCTCGTGTTGCACCACTCTTCTTTGATGGAAGTTTGGTTTGCTTTCCCATCAAACAGGATACACATTCAAATGTTGAGGTAGATTTGGGAAAACTTACCCCTGTCGCCATTTTGTTTTTCAGTAGAAGGAGGTTACGTATACCTAGGTGTCCCATTCTGCGATGCCACAGGTCGAGCTCACTGCTTTCCGCTGTCGACGTGAGTGCAGCATTCTGTAAACAACACTGGTTTAATTTGTATACACCTCTGTCTACTCCACCTTTGATGATTGCTTTCCCACTAATTTTGCATTCATCTCTTTTAAATATCTCGCACTGCTTAGGAGAAAATACTATTACATACCCTTTTTCAGCAATAGCACTCACACTCATCAAGTTAGCTGATAACTTTGGTACATACATGACATTGCTGACAGTCATCCCTGTTGACTCGCACTGTACCGTACCTTTTCCTTCTCCATATACCTTGTCACCATTTGCACAAGTTACAGTGATACGTTCTATACCCTTATAGTCTTTAAACAACTGTCTTCTGCCTGTCATATGTCTGGATGCTCCCGAGTCCAAGACCCATTCTTCTTCATGGTCTCCAGCTATGCCAAATGCAAAAGCATTAAACTCTTCTTTCTGCTTCTTTGGTTTATTCGGACATTCATATGCCTTGTGCAGACCATCACAAATGTAACACTTTATTTTCTTCTTAATCTTCGGCTTGCTCTTGCCTTTTTGCTTCGATAGCAGTGCCGAAGTCGTCAAAGTTCCGCTTGAACTTGGCGCTGAAAATGTGTCTTCCATTTGGAAAAGTTTTGTCTTTACGTAATCTGTAGTAAGGGTAATGTTACTGTTTTCTATCGCTAGTCTCATCGGCTGGAAATCAGGGGTTAGCCCTTGAAGCAGTAAAGCAGCCATCAGCTCATCGTCTACCTCTTTTCCAAGGTCTGACAGCTCCTGAGACGTTGTCATTACCGCTGTGACATAATCTCTCACTGTAGAGAATTGTTCCAGTTTGTAGCTCACTAGCCTTGATAGAAGTCTACATCGATTGTTCAAACCTTTGTCTTCAAAAGCAGCCTGTAAGGCTTCCCATGCCTGCTTAGCTGTAGTGACTTTCTTCACATGAACCAGACAATGTGGTTTGATCATCAGGCAAATTTTTGCTCTCGCTCTTTGATCTCTTTTCTTACCTTCTGCATCTGAATGTGCAGGGGTAACACTCGTGTACTCCCACAATTCTGCATCTATAAGGTACATCTCCATTTGAAACTTCCATGTTGAATAATTTGAATTACCGTCGAGTTTTTCGATAGTCAGCGAATTACTCATTGTTCCAATGTTTGAAATACTTGTGTTACCGCTGATGACTGAAGTTGAACAGTCGCCGCTCTCTTTAGACATTCTGCATTTTCGTTGCTGAGTAACCCATAACCTGATATAGTAGGTAAATAAATCATGCACACACGCAGTAGTATTAGCAGAATATAATTAAAAGATAAAAACACAATAAATTAAACATATTATCAAGAGACATGAGCAAAAGAAAACACGATAGTCATTTTTTTTACTTGACCGACACTGTCATCAATATTTGAAAAAACCATAGACAATATTACTTTTTAATATTTCTAACAATTTCATTACCTACGAGCTTCGCTTAAAGGTAGCGCTGCACTCATCATACAGAGTTTAGATTTAACAAACGACAACTATCCCATCGCGTGGCAGCTGCTTTCTGACAGGTTTGATAATGAAAAGTTGTTAGTGACGCATCACGTCAATGCATTGTTCAATGTTGAACCAATTCAAAGGGAGTCAAGTCAGGCTTTACGTAACATTCTTGACGCCACTAACAAGAACTTGCGTGCTCTTCATTCCTTGGGACAACCCACGGATAACTGGGATACTCTTGTTATACATATGATGTCAAATAAGTTAGACGCTGCGACTAGTAGAGAGTGGGAGGAGCGCAGAAACTCGGAAACCACCGTCGCTACTCTAGAGTCATTCAAGTCATTTCTTTTACAAAGAGCAGATTTTTTGGAAAGTTTAGAAAATAAAAAACTTAATAAAATTGGTACTCAGCAGTCTACATCATCTTTTCATCAGTCAAAACCTAAGAGCTTTGTGGCTTCTGGTTATGCTGAGCACAAATTCAAAAAGTCTTATACAAATCAATGTCCGTTATGCAAAAAAGATCATCATTTATACAATTGTTCTTCATTCAGGAAACTTCCAGTAAATACAAGAGTTCAAAAGGCAAAATTGTTCAAAGTTTGTCTCAATTGTCTCTGTCATGGCCATATTGATAGTCAATGTCGGCTTTCAAATTGCAAATATTGTAATAAAAAGCACAACACTTTAATTCACATAGAACCCGCCCAAGCAAATGAACAAACTGAAATACCTCACAATCTGGCCATGGTGACAAAAGAGTCAATCAATAATAATAACCCCAATTATGTGCTACTGTCGACAGCTCTAATAAAGGTCGCTGATAGCAAAGGGAATCTGCAGACTGCACGTATTCTCTTAGATAACGGAAGCACAACAAATTTTATCACGCAAGATTTATGCAATAAACTACAATTACGCACTCGATCGTCCAACTCTAAGGTAACTGGCATAAACAGTCATTCATCAGAAAGCTCTCAGGCATGCTCCATACAAATTCATTCATTCGATGGCAGCTTTAAGTTGGACATTGACTGTTGCGTTCTTTCTAACATCACTACAGCTATACCATCTATTCATATACACACACATAACATAAAATTACCTACAGGAATCCAGTTAGCGGATCCTAAATTCAATACACCTGCACGAATTGAAATATTAGTTGGAGCTGAAATATTTTGGAACGTGCTAGGTACAAATCGCATTTCATTAGGGAAAAATCAACCCACATTATTTGAAACCAAGTTCGGGTGGCTGGTTTCAGGAGCCATAAGTCAGCTCAAACAAAATTCAGCTGTCTGTATGTTTACTCAAAGCAGTGCAGACATTCAAGTAGATATTTCTCGATTCTGGGAGTTGGATACAGTTGCTCCTAAGCATCGAATGACCCAGGAAGAGCGAGCCTGCGAAGATCACTTCGTGAAAACTACAACTCGCAACTCTGACGGCCGCTTCGTTGTGTCTTTGCCGTTGAAGGATTCGCCTGACGTATTGGGAGACTCTTATCAGCGTGCTTTGGCTACATTTTTGTCAGTAGAGAGAAGGTTAGACAAGAACCCTATCTTAAAAAATCTCTACGTAGAGTTTCTTAGCGAGTACGAAGAGTTAGGTCATATGTGTAAGAGCAACGCCAGCGAGGAAACTATTTCATGCTTTCTGCCCCATCATGGGGTACTCAGGGAGTCTAGTACGACAACTAAACTCCGAGTTGTATTCAACGGGTCTTCTACCACTACGTCAGGCAGATCATTCAACAGCATTCAAATGGTAGGGCCTACTATCCAGGACGATCTATTGTCTATTTTATTGCGGTTTCGTCAACATCGGTTTGTAGTTACAGCGGATATTGAGAAAATGTACCGCCAAATTCAAGTTGTAGAGTCACAAACTGCTCTACAAAAAATTCTATGGAGACCAAATCCTTCACATTCAATAAATCAATACACTCTCAAAACAATAACTTACGGCACAGCCTCAGCACCGTATTTAGCCACAAGATGCCTCACTCAGTTGGGATACGATGCAGTTGATGCTGACGTAAAGCATGCAATATGTCACGATTTTTACGTCGATGATTTTTTGTCTGGCAGAGATACAGTCGACGGAACCATTTCACTCTGTAAAAATGTCACGCAAAGCTTGCAAGCTGCCAAATTTAATCTCAGGAAATGGCACTCAAATAATCGAGACATATTGCATGCTATTTGTGACGACTACAGCTATTCAGATTCCGTCAGCCTCAGTGCTGAAGAGTCATCCAAAACATTAGGGCTGAATTGGAAATGCAACTCAGACACACTGACATTTTCAATTCATGTCAATGCACAAAATAAAATTAACAAGCGCACGATACTTTCCACAATTGCGCAGGTTTTTGATCCTCTTGGTCTTGTTTCACCATGCATTGTAGAGGCGAAAATTATTATGCAGCAGTTGTGGTTAAGCAAATGCACATGGGACGACGAGGTTCCACATTCAATTCAAGAGCAATGGCTTCATTTTGCCAACACTCTACAACACTTAAACTTTCTAACTATACCAAGGTGCGTTAAAACACACGATCCTGTCGACGTCACAATACACACATTCACAGACGCAAGTGAGAGAGCTTACGGTGCTTGCGTGTATGTACGCAGTGTAAATACAGATGGATCAGTCAGTGTCCGTCTCTTAGCTTCTAAAAGCAAAGTAGCTCCACTCAAACCACAAATTACTATTCCGCGTTTGGAGCTGAGTGGAGCGTTATTGGGAGCGAAACTCTATTCAAAGGTCATCTCATCACTCACCTTAAAATTTTCCAACTGTGTATTTTGGGCGGATTCCACTATCACTTTAGGTTGGATCGCTACTTCACCTCTTCACTTAAAAACCTTTGTGCGTCATCGGGTAAGCGAAATTCAAGAACTCACTGCAAATCATCTTTGGCGCTATGTCCCGTCCAAAGAAAATCCAGCGGATCTTGTATCGCGTGGTCTTAGTGCTGACCAATTATGCAATTGTTCTTTGTGGTGGTCGGGCCCAGAATATTTGCTGTTAGATTCATCACTGTGGCCGAAAGATCCTAACCAGGAATCCAACATTAATCTGCCAGAAGTGATGGACCAATCCTTATTGGTCACTAAAATTCAAAATGATGTCAACATATTTTCAAATCTCATTCAAAATTCATCGAGTTTCACAAAACTTAATAGAGTCATGGCATTCATATTCAGATATATAAACAACTGCAAAAAAGAAGCAGCTAAGCAAACAGGCAATCTTTCCCTTCAAGAACTTGAATTAGCTGCCACTTTTCTTTTGCGTAGAGCACAGCAAGATTCATTTCCCGCGGAACTAATTGTTCTTTCATCAAATGAGCAATTGCCTCGTAAAACCGGGCTCCTCTCGCTGTCACCATTTCTGGACAGTGATTTGCTCATTCGTGTCGGGGGAAGACTGAGCAACTCTGACTACGATTTTAACGTCAAGCATCCAGTGTTGCTCAGTAGTAAACACAACTTATGTAGGCTCATATTTCAAATGTATCACAAAACATTTATGCATTGTGGTCCACAGCTTCTCTTAGCCACTGTTCGACACAAATATTGGGCTATTGGCGGTAGAAATTTAGCCAAGGCTACAGTGCATAATTGCATCAAATGCTGCAGATTCAAGGGCAAAACTATACAGCCTATTATGGGAAATTTACCCAAGGAGCGAGTGCAATTGGAATTTCCGTTTCTTAACACAGGGGTTGACTATGCCGGGCCAGTTATGATATCCAACCGAAAAGGTAGAGGCAGTACTTTAATTAAATCTTATATATGTGCATTTGTATGTCTTGCAACAAAAGCAGTGCACCTTGAGCTTGTTACAGATTTGACCAAAGAGGCCTACATTGCTGCCCTTACCAGGTTCATTGCTCGCCGTGGTAAACCTCAAACAATATTTTCAGATAACGCCACAACATTCAAGGGTACATTCAATGAGTTATCTCAAGTTTTAGACCAATCTACATCATCAGACATTTCAGGTTTAGGTATACAATTTTCATTCATCCCCGCCTACACGCCACACTATGGGGGATTATGGGAAAGTTTAATTAAATCAATTAAGCATCATCTCAGGCGTATTCTAGATCAAACTCACATGACTTACGAAGAGATGTCTACGCTGCTGATTCAAATTGAAGCAATCCTCAATTCGAGGCCTCTTACTCCAATTTCAGACGATCCTAATGACCTTTACCCATTAACTCCTGCACATTTTCTCATAGGACGGTCCA
>NW_027412825.1:0-15590 GCF_025370935.1 Choristoneura fumiferana | reverse complement strand
CATCGTACATTTACTAAAACAAAAACTTAGTAACTTACTAATTACATTGACTAAACTGAATTAGTACCTATTTTTTGACGACAATTCTTTTTTCTTTTCTTCTTTCTGCAATGTGGCGATCTGTAAAATCAATACAATAGCAACGCTGTCTTTTCTTGTCTTTGTCATCAACTGGCAAATTCTCCATCGCTCATCTTTTCATGTGCTGTCATTGAACCTGTTTGGTAGAGCAGGGACACTGATAATTACTTTGACACACTTACTTTATCGACACTCAAAATCAAACCACCGCCCCTTACTATTAGCTACAACGTACACTGATCAAATTAATTACCGCCTCATCTCAACGCGGCAGCCACGCTCCGAAAAAACTATCACGCTCCCTCTCACCGCGCACCAAAACTCTCACAAATGTGTTTTCTGTCTGCTCTGTAAAAAAACCTGGCTAAGCGCGAACCACGTACGCGTTACCGAGGTTCTGTACACCAAACCAAGGTACATTCAATTTATTACAGGTAATTTCCTATCAAATGGATTATGTTCGCTAAAGTCGAACTTTCAAAGTTTGTCAGACACGTCTATTGGCATTACTGTTTTAAACACCTGCAAACGATTATAACTTTATAACTTTTATTGTGACATATCGCTGCTTATCAATTAAAACGGCCCAACTCAAAATCGAACTTTTTTCAGTAGAGCGAATTAAAAATAAAACAAATTTAATTTTGGAATATCTTGTATTAAAATGAACTTAAAAACATTCTTCTATGTGCTATTAAGTCCCTTGGTTAATCAAGAATAGCTGCAGTATAAACTTATAATGAAATGGCACATCTTTATAACAATAAAATAATAAAAACAGTGACTACTTTGAGTTAAGTCTTAATATTTTTAATATTATTATGAGCAAGAACGTCACAACTCGTAATACTTACACAGTAATACAAGAATGTATGACAAATAACGACCTATTTGTCTTTAGGTCATGTGATAAAGTAAATTTTATCATGAATAATGTCGTATCAGATTTTGTGCACAAAATATAACATAAATTTCTCTTTAATAACGACCCATCATGTATTGCGCACAAAATTTTACATCAAAATTATTGTCAACAAGGTCTGAACACAACTTCCGACGTCGGAGAAGGTCTAGATTTTGTTTTTAATTGCACATTAACGTTTGCGATACTTTCAATTATTCTCATTAATTACCTTTTATCATAATACAACATCTATTTAAGCATATAAAATCACATTATTATCACGAGATTTATAATATTTACCGTATTAAAGACTTTTTAGTGTATTTTAGAATAAAAAATTGAGTACTTCAAAAACACAACATAATTATACTGAGCGGCAAAAAATTTGGCCCTCAAATGTATGCAGAATCGGTAATTTTGTAAGAAGGGTGGGCCAAATTTTGCGCCGCTGAGTATAATGATAAAACTTGTTACTAATCAAAATAAAATTCTCCAGATAAGAACAAAATCATCTTCTAGGACATGGAATACTTTTCATCCCGGTCAAGAGTTCCTGTGGGATAAAATTGACTAAAACATCATTATCATCCGTAGGACGTAGGACGTCCACTGTTGGACATAGGCCTCCCCCATAGGCTTCCAGTTGCTTCTGTTGGAAGCGGCCTGCATCCACCGTGAACCCGCAGCTTTAACCAGGTCATCCGTCCATCTCGTTGGTGGACGTCCTACGTTGCGTTTGTCGATTCGCAGTCTCCATTCGAGAACTTTTCAGTCCCAACGACCATCTGTTCTCCGTGCTATATGGCCTGCCTATTGCCACTTCAACGAGCTGATTCGCTTGGCTATGTCGGTGACCCCCGTTCTTCTACGTATCTCCTCATTTCTGATTCGATCCCGTAAAGAAACTCCGAGCATAGCTCTCTCCATAGCTCGCTGAGCAACTTTGAGCCATTTATAAGGCCAATAGTGAAGCACCACGTCTCGGATCCATATGTCATCACTGGCAAAACACACTGGACTTTCGTCTTAAGGCTCTTTGGGATTTTGGACGAAAAGACGTTGCGGAGTTTCCCAAACGCTGCCCATCCGAGTTGGATTCGACGATTGACCTCCTCCTCCAAGTTGGACCTACCTAATTGAACGGTATGTACTAGGTATACATACGCGTCAACAACTTCAAGAACCGAACTCTCAACCATAAAAGGGGCAGTCACCACACGGACATTCGACATAAGCTTCGTCTTGTCCATGTTCATTTTGAGGCCTACCCATTGGGAGACTCGATTGAAGCCTTCAAGCATCGTGCTGAGTTCTTCCATCGACTTTGCTGTGACCACAATACCGTCGGCAAATCGAAGGTGCGTAATGTATTCGCCGTTGACATTGATGCCTAGTCCTTTCCATTCCGGAAGCTTGAAGGTGTTTTTCAAAGCGGCAGTAAACAGTTTTTGAGATATGACATCTCCCTGTCTTACGCCTCTTTTCAAGGGAATCGCCTTGGAACTCTGTTCCTGTACTCTGACCTCGGACTTAGACTCGGACATAGTAGCGTTTCTATACAAATACATCAACACTTCGATATACAGATAGTCATATGGCATCGCTGGAGAGTCTCAAGCACTGCCTATGTTTCGACCGAATCAAAGGCTTTCTCGTAGTCCACAAACGCTAGACATAGCGGCAAGTTAGACTCTTCGGTCTCCTGTATGACCTGCCGCAGCATGTATGTGGTCTACGGTACTATGGCCTTTTCGGAACCCAGCTTGTTCGGGTTGTTGGAAATCATCGAGCCTGTGTTCGAGACGATTTACAATGACCATGGAAAACAGCTTATAAACATGGCTCAACAGCGAGATGGTCCTGTAGTTCTTCAATAAGGTGTTATCACCCTTCTAGAAGAACAACTTAACACCACCACGCTCTTGTTCCGTGCTTCTGGCGTTGTACCTTCGAGCAAGACTGAATTAAAGATCCTCTGAAGGATTTTAAGGACCGGTGATCCGCCCGCCTTCAGAAGCTCTGACGGCGTGATTCCGTCCTCACCCGGCGCCTTATTGTTCTTAAGCTGTTTCAAGGCCATCCTTATCACATACAGGCTGATATCCGGGATATTATTCTTATTAATAAATCCGAGAAGACCTTTCTTCTTTTGCTCTGCCACTGCAAGTTTTTGTTGCTAATCATCTCTGAAACCAACCAACAATATTTTAGTTTAACGTGATAGCGTGATAAACTAGTCAATTAAATATAATACTACTAGCTGTTGCCCGCGACTTTGCTCGCGTAGAAACCCTTTATCTCGGAAAATTCGTATTTTCCGGGAAAATAAGTATATATCTTAGGCCTCAAGTTATCTCTGTGCCAAATTTCATCGGGATCGGTTTAGTGGTTTGGGCGTGAAAATGTAACAGACAGACACATAGATAGCGTTACTTTCGCATCTGTATTATTAGTAAAGACTATAACATAGCGTAGTGCCAATTCACGCTTGAATAAATAATTTGTTTCGTAAATAGTGGCTATATTTGCTTTAAATAAACTAGTTATGAGTATGGTCTATGGTGCATAGTGTCCCAATTAGCTATTATATCATTTAAGTATGGCTTACTTTATTCGATAGACAGGCATATTTTGCAATGTTAACAATAAAAATCGTTTTCCGTTTCGTAAATATAGGCTAAATTCTACATATGACATAAGTAGTATACTTACTTTTTCATGAAGAATGTTGCACTTCGTAATGTAACACTATTGCAAAAAAAAAGGCACAAATAATTAGCTTCCCTTTTCGTAAAGATGGCTGTATTTTGCGATGCAGCATTATTGCATAAACAATAAGCAACGATCCCGCGGGTTATTTCGCGATGTGCCGTTGTTCACCAGAGAATCGTAGTGAAGTTGTCAAAAACCGCGGCGCAACTGGCATGCGGCCGCTCTTACCGATAAAATAGCGTCGAGTTCCAACCAATCACATAACGGCACATTGCTGCCACGGGGTCATTTTTTGAAGTAGCGACTTGGGTGTCTTATTCACGACAAAGTTTAGCTTATTCTCCACGCAGTTTTATAGTTAGTACGAAAATGTAGTATTTTGCAATAGTGACTTATTTTAGATAAGCAGCGATATTTGGCCATGGTACATATTATAACAAGAGTAGGTACATAATTTTTAGCCAAAAAAAATTGCCTTACAATAAGTAGGTACAGACAAGCAGATAACCATTTACGATAGAGCAAAAAGCAAATATTATGTATTTAAATGTAAAGTAAAAATATAAATATATACACACACACCACACACACACACACACACACACACACACACACACACACACACACACACACACACGCGCGCGCGGTAGGTAATAAAAATTAGCTACAACATTTCAACTAGCTACTTATTGTGCAAGTATATTATGTACGCATCAAGAGACAGAACTATGTATTTAAATATAGAACAAACTAAGTTAGTTAGTGTCACAGTCATTCATTAATAAATTAATGAACATAACGTCTACATCTATGAGTAAGTAAATTAGATAAACTTACGCTTGTCACTTAGTGCACCTTATTAATTAAAGTCTGTCAGAAAAAGACACACAACGACAAACTATTTAACCCTTGACTCTGTACTAGCAGGTGCATTTTTGTTCAAAAATATTTATAGGAACCAAAAAAAATCCCAAAAATGTAAACATGATATATATGCGGCCTACTCATTTGAACCTTTTACAACGGAACCCTAAAATTGCTTGAAATCTTCGGCAGTTACAGTAGCGCGTGCCGAATGTGAAACGAAGGTTTCACCTGCGACTTGTGAATGAGCTAGCGGTACCGTTTGATGTCGAGACACCGTTGATGATTGATAAGGAAATGGGCTGAGGACTTTCATTAGCATCTCAATGGTGTAGTACAATGGTGTAGTTTTGGCAACATTGTTAGAGCGCCGGCCGCGCTCAATAAAATTGATGTGCGATGTTCGTGATACGCGTAACAATTTAATTCAGACATTTTTTTTTATTCGACTGGATGACAAACGAGCAAGTGGGTCTCCTGATGGTAAGAGCTGATTACCACCGCCCATAGACACCTGCAAAACCAGGGGGATTGCAGATGCGTTGCCAACCTAGAGGCCTAAGATGGGATACCTCAAGTGCCAGTAATTTACTAAAAGTGAAGTTTTTTACTAAAAGGGGCATTCATTAATTGCATGAGGCAATTTTGGCAATTTTTTGACCCCCCCCCCCCTTCTCTTCCTTTGGTGAAATGTCGTGAGATTTTTCACTTACTTCAGCCCAGCTTTCCCCCCCTTCCCTTCTCTTCCTTTGGTGAAATGTCGTGAGATTTTTCACTTACTTCAGCCCAGCTTTCTCACAATTTTACACTGTTTCTTTCGAAAAAAAAACACGTCCTATTTGCCGAGACCTTCTCCCACGACGTGAGATTGGGTGAGGTTTTACTCGACCCCCTCCCCTCCCTAAAAGTCTCACGTAATTAATGGATGATTGTTAAACGATGACTTATGAGCTAGTGTTATCTATCTAAATCCGCAGCAGTGGAGAGTCCCACCGTGCATCGTTGAGAGAACGCGCAGAATGCCATGGGATGGTTGGGGGTTGTTCCATCTTTTGCCTGGTGCTAAGATTCTCTTTCGACCACTGGTAACCGACTTTCTTTCCACCATCACCACCTACAACTACCCCTTTCGAACCCAGCCGATACGATTGTGCGGGTTAATTACATTTGAATTTGAATTTGACATGGATTGTACATAAGGTCCACTGTCATAACTCTTACATTTGAATTTTGAACTTGACATGTATTGTACATAAAGTCCATTTTCGTAACTCTTTTCATACTCGGCTGGGTTCGAAAGGGCTACTCTTTTCATAGGGCTAACGCATCCGCAATTCAACTAATGTTACGGGTGACCATAACCAATAATCGCACCGCGGCCCGATTTCCTTCATGTAACTCGCCTGCTCGTTTTCCCCCTCATCATCATCATCATCATCAGATCAGCCATAGGACGTCCACTGTTGGGCATAGGCATCCCAAATAGACCTCCAGTTGCCTCGGTTGGGAGCGGCGTTTTCACGTTATCATATAAAAAAACTGGTCTGAAGAATCGCTACAAAATTAACCTTGAAAAACATTTCACATCACAAATAATTACAAAAATTGTATACAGACACAAAAATGCATCCGTACCTATTGAAAAGGATTGAAAAATACTGCGCAATATCTTAGATCACTCGGGAGCTCCGAAAATCCTTTTATCCTACTAACGCCCAAAGTCCTTTATAAAGGACTTATTGTAATTTGAACATCAAACTCTATCATAAATGACATAAAGTTTGATGTTCATAAATCAAAATTTGACTTGAGCGTTAGGAGGTTTAAACACGAAAAAAAAATTTTTTTTTCTCTTCCAATTCATGTTACAAACCTTTTTCTTGTCCCAATGGAACTCTAAATTATTCGTTGGTTCCAAAAGCCCTAGCCTAGCTGGCCCTAAAATGGCTTTGGGTATAAGTGTTAGTCGTACGTAACGTCACAGTGTTGTGTTCACTCAATGTATATTTTTGCTACAACTCGACCTAAATGCTTGTAACTGGCATAATGCACCATTGCATCCGTGAAGCGTGAATTTTATGTCGCGTCTCTAATTCTATTTTTACTTGCGGCTTCGTGGTCCATTCACACCGTTCAGTCAGATTGTGCAAAAAATGATTCAATTCACTGCTTATCTTGAATTGAAAGAAGTTACTGAGATGAAGCTTTAGTTTCTTTGTCAGAGTAAGGTAAACGAACCAGTTGGCGACCTGCAGGGCTACTACGAAATTCGAAGTTCGTATTGTACCGTCTCTCGCTCTCGTATTAAATAGTATAAGTGTCAGAGGGAACGCACGACACGAACTTCGAGTTTCGTAGTAGCCCTGCTGATGGTAAGCGATCACTAGGGTTTGGAGTTTCGTAGTACGTGAGATGAAAGTAAAAACCATGAGTCGTCATCCCGCATATATCCGGAAAAGCTAAAGGTTTTTAGTAAGTAATAAAAGATAAATATTATTAATAAATAACATACTTGCGTAGTTATGACTATTATAATTATGTTAGGCCGTCTTGCAGGAAAAAATAAATCTAGATTTAGTAGTTAAACCTGGCTTAAGCTTGACAGTTCCATACAATTTGACACTACTAAACTGAGCTTAACGCTAACTCGAGATTTATGTGTTTCCAGCAAGTAGCCATTAGTGTAGAACTCATTATTAGTGGAAATGTGCAAAAACTCTAACTAGGTACTTAGGTACACATTATAAAGTATAATGAAATTATAACATATCATGGTCTTGTCATCTCTGAAGTCACTTAATGTTAAGTGCATAAAGTCGTGTATTATTATTTATATTTATTTATTATTTTATTTGACTGGATGGCAAACGAGCAAGTGGGTCTCCTGATGGTAAGAGATCACCACCGCCCATAAACATGTGCAACACAGGGGTATTGCAGATGCGTTGGACCTAGAGGCCTAAGATGGGATACCTCAAGTGCCAGTAATTTCACACGGCTCTTACTCTCCAACGCGAAAGAACAACAGTGCAAGCACTGCTGTTTCACGGCACTGGCAGTAATAATTTTTTGTAATGGCTGTGTCGATATCTTTGCCCTTGACTGTACCTATAATTAAATTTCAGAATTAAATACTAAATGAATTTTAACATTATGTCGACCCATGGTTCGCTTTCGTCTTACGTGCGCCGTGTTACGCAAACACTTTGGACCTAAGTCGAGTTGTATACAACCTTTTCCTTTCTCTTACTATAAACCAAATGTACAAGACATTGTATGTGTTCATGCAAAACCTGCCCTCCCCTACTTCCACATAAATCAACACCGTACATAGGTCTACGCTAGCATAGATCCAACTGTCACAAACACAACACAAAATGCTAACGCGTTTCAACTCTCATTCATTTTAAAAGCTAAGTAAGATATGTGCGAGTGTGTACATACAGAATGTCTGGATTTATGGTAATTCTAGCTTTTCCCCGCGACTTCACCCGCGTGGGATTCGGTTATCGCGCGCTATTCCCTCGGGAACTGTGCATTTTTCGGGATAAAATGTAGCCTATCGTCTTTGCTACTGCAATACCGCGTAACTAGCTTTTTCCCTAAGGTATAATTTTCACTGTCAGAACAGTACTAACATTGTACTGTTCTGACAATGAAAATTGTACCTTATGGAAAATGCTAGTTACGCGGTATTGCAGTAGCAACGACGCTATGTCACTCTCTGGCCCATAAACTATCTCTATGCCAAAATTCAGGTCGATCGGTCGCTCCGTTTCAACGTGAAAGGCTGACAAACATACAACACACACTTTCGCATTTATAATATTAGTAATGGATAGATGTGAAGGTATAGGTCGCATTTAATCTATAATTTAGGGCTTAAACATATAATATAAGACTAGAACATAGTTAAAATAATTTCTTCTGTACAAATCTTGTTTATGGTTATAGTAAATATTAATAAAAGCGTATGACGTAATAGAACACAGTACGCAAGTGATTGCTAATTTCACCGCATCTATTAGTCTAGCGATGGATCAGCGGTATATGATAGGGCTGGGAATTCGATGACGCCAGTTCGAATCCAGTAACCCGGAACATCTTTTTGTATTTTAATTTGTGTGATTAAAATGGTGTTTTGTAGATGAGGGTGAGTGAGGTCATTTACTTGAGATTCATTCCTCGGCAATTATCGAAGCAGACACCTTGTGTCTCGTGTAATCGTGTTAGAATTAAGAAGCAACATTTACCCACAAATTCTTGTGCAGTATAATCATGATGGTTAATTGTTGGTTAAAGTATTAGATTCACCGATACAGGGAATTAATAAATTCCTATTTTGTGTGTGTAACCATTACTACGGCGAAGGGGTAAGTTTAGAAATGTAAGCTCAATCTAGATTAAGATTAGTGTAGATAAATTAGACAGTTAATTTATTATCATTGTTCTAGCCTATGGAAATGCCCTTCGGATATTATTCAGTAGCAACTTGAGGACAAGTGTAGTATTTAAGCTAGCCGGCGGCATATCGGCATTGTAATTAAAGGATTGGCAGGGGTCCAGGTCTACGTGCTAAACCCTCCTGGCGCTCAACATTAATTTAATTAGCTTTAGTTTAAACTTAATTTAGATTTAATTACCAAATAGTGTTGTTAGCTCCTTAACAATAGATTAAATTAATATACTTGCAAACCGTCTACTTTTATTGTATAGTATGATAGTCATTACCACAAATAGGCATAACAAATAGCGCCCAACGTAAAAGATAACGCTTGGACATTTAAATTAAGGAGGTTGACTAGTTTTGTTTTTTCATTTTTTTTGTTACTTTTATTATAAATATGAATTGTTAGTAGGTTTTTTGATTGTTTCTTTTATGTCTTTAGTTATATGTTTTGTTAGTGAATTTGGTGTATACTTAAATTTGGTGTTACATGGATGTTACAGACGTACTTGATTTTACTACGGGAGGTCAATTTACGTGTACCCACATTTTAGATTTCAAAATTTAACTATCCGTTTTTATATCACATATTATAATTCATCAGAATTCATTAATTTTATTGCAAGTTACCATATTTCTACTGTAAAAATTCTTCTAAATCAAAATGGATCCCACCTATTTATTAAAGGATGAACTGGAGTACGAACTGGTGTCCCGCGGAATAAAAGTTAAAAGTACTGCACCCGTTATGAGAAGATTATTGCGCGAAATTATTCTCAGTGAACAGGACGGAGGTTTTCTGAAAGAAGTTAAAGCTCCTGACTACAGTTCACAAAGTGTTAAGTTAGAATTGGAAGTATGTGCGGCGAAACTTAGTACACTTGCGAATTACATTTCTGAAATTGTAGGTAAACCGGATAGGTCTTTATTTAAACGGTTGATTTCCAGGCTGTATCACGTCCAAAATAGATTAAATCTAATAGAACATGATACCGAAGATAACGGTATTCGCAAGGAGGGTCTGAAACAACAGTGCCAGGTTTTATTACAAAAATTAGAAGGGCAAGATGATTTAGTGGAGGATGATGTTTTAACAGCAGGTGATAAAGAGGTCTTACAAGAGACGTTAGGGGACTTAGGAGCACAAATCATAGAAAAGTTACAAATCAAAGAAGGTATGCCTACAGGCACGGGGGACAGGCAGGCAGGAAATACTGGCTCGAACGAGCGGGAGACGGGGGACAATAACAAGAATGTTAGTTTCGTGACAGGACAGTGGGATAATGAAAGAGGTAGAAGAGCTAATTTTTTTAGACATTCTACGGTAGAGGAAGAGTTTCCTATACGCAAGCTGGTGCCTATACATCAATGGGGCTTAAAATTTTCAGGGGGCAATAATATGAGTGTAAATGCATTTTTGGAAAGAGTTTCAGAACTCAAAGATGCCAGAAACGCTACAGACATTGACTTATGGCGCTATGCCATAGATTTTTTCGAAGGAGACGCGCTAATTTGGTATAGGGCTAATAAAGAATATGCTAATAGCTGGGAAGAGTTAGTCATACTCATGAAACGTACCTTTCAGATGCCATTTTACCAGGAAGAACTTTTGGGTGAAATAAGAGCTAGGACACAAGGTGGTGAGGAGTCGGTACTAATATTCATAGCCGTAATGCAAAATATGTTCAAAAGGTTGCCAGTTAAAATACCTGAAGTTGAACAAGTACAAATTGTGTTAAAAAACCTACAACCGTACTATCAGAGAGCTGTATGCAGGGACATGTTTAGTTCTATACCTGACCTAGTTAATGTACTTAGAATAGTAGAGCGAACAAAAATCAACTGCGATAACTTTCAGCAACCTAAGGCCATGCGAAACGTATTAGAACCAGACCTGGCGTATAGATCTGAAGATACAGCCATATTTGAGGTAAAAGACATTGAGGTAGCGGAAGGTAGATCTGGTCCTGCGGTTAGCAAGCGTTGTTGGAATTGCCGAGAAAGTGGTCATTTGTTTAGGGAGTGTAGCATACCAAAGCAGCGTCTTTTCTGCTATAAATGTGGACGTTTCGGCGTTACAACGAAAGACTGCGAGTGTAAGGGAAACGCACAGGGGAGAAATTTAAACACTGCCACTTAGATCTCTCCCCAGGTCAAAGTAGTAAAGAGTGGCAGGATTGGCTTTCTATAGTAAGGATATTTTTTAACAATAGCGATAGCGAGCTATGCCCATTGTTAATTAAGAAACAGGGTGATAATAGATCTTATTTAAGGGTAGACATTTTAGGCTCACAATTTGAGGGGTTACTTGACTCTGGTGCAAATCGGACGGTTATGAACCAACAATTTGCAAATAGGTTATTCACACTGGGCTTAAGGGCTACCAAGATGCAACCAGTAGGGGTTGCAACTGCGGATGGGTTTACACACAATATTACGGAAATTATTGATGTGCCCATTCGTGTTGATGATCAGTTCCAGGTATTTCCGACTATGATTATGCCTCATCTCACACAGCAGTTAATATTTGGCAAAGATTTTTTTGAAAAATTCGGTATACAATTTCATTTTAAGACTAACGTCACATGTAACATGCCACAGTTACAAGCAATCGATGTTAAGGATCCAGTCATCATCTCTAGGGAAAATCTCAACATCGAACAACATCAGGCACTGACTGAGGTAATTCAAAACATGAAACAATCAGTAGGCGTCGGATTGGGTCAGACTAGTGTTTTAAAGCATAACATTGACACATCGCATAATAAACCTATACACCAAAAGCAATATAACTTCTCACCTGTTGTTAAAAAGGAAATTGAAAAGGAAGTTGATGAAATGATAAAATTAGGAGTAATTGAACCATCGTTTAGCTCATGGTGCTCACCAGTACTGATAGTAAAAAAACCTAATGGTGCTAACCGACTGTGTTTAGATAGTAGACAGCTGAACCGAATTACAAAAAGAGATACCTACCCTTTACCTAGGGTTACGAATGTCATTGATAATTTGCGCAATGCAAAATTTTTGAGCACGATAGACTTAAGGTCAGCCTTTTGGCAAATACAGCTGGAAGATAGCAGCAAAGAGAAGACGGCTTTTGCGGTTCCGGGTAAGGGACTATATCAATTTAGAGTGATGCCATTTGGGTTGGTGAATGCATCGCAAACTCAGCAGCGATTAATGGACATTTTGTTTCATTCTGAAGAAGAGAAAGTGTGGGCATATCTAGACGATATTGTCATTTGCTCAGCTGACTTTGATGAGCACTTGCGGCTACTAAAAAAGGTCACAGATATCTTAAAGGCAGCCAACTTAACAATAAATGTGGACAAGTGCCAATTTGCTAGGCCCAGTCTACGTTACCTAGGATATATAATAGATAAGGACGGTCTCAGAACTGATCCAGAAAAGGTAGAGGCCATCATTAATTTCCCCCGTCCAAAAACCTTCACCGAGTTAAAACGTTTCATTGGTCTTGCAAGTTGGTATAGAAGATTTGTCAAGGATTT
Source organism: Choristoneura fumiferana (assembly GCF_025370935.1). NCBI lineage: Eukaryota > Metazoa > Arthropoda > Insecta > Lepidoptera > Tortricidae > Choristoneura > Choristoneura fumiferana. The sequence goes on along the minus strand of NW_027412825.1, from coordinate 3,070 downwards.
TTCGATAGTAGCAGCTCCGTTACATAACTTAACTAAAGGGAAGAAACCCAAAACGCTTAAATGGACAATAGAAGCGGAATTGGCATTCTCGAAGTTAAAAACGTTACTTACAACTACGCCTGTAGTAACTTGCCCCGATTACTCTAAACCCTTTCTGATACAGTGTGACGCATCTAATATAGGTATTGGGGCAGTACTTTGTCAAAAGTCCAATGGTACGGATCAGCCCATAGCGTATTTAAGTCGTAAGCTAAACAATCGAGAGGCAAAGTACTCCACTTCGGAAAGGGAATTACTAAGTGTCGTCTACGCAATAGAGAAATTTAGGCCTTATATTGACGGAACTCGTTTTACGGTTGTGACTGATCACAGTGCACTTCTTTGGCTCCATAAGATGAAAGACCCTCATGGCAGACTTGCACGTTGGGCTATGAAATTACAACAGTTCGATTTTGATGTAATTCACAGACCAGGTAAATGCCACGTGGTTCCGGACGCATTGTCTAGAGGTTTATCAAGGACCACAATAGAGATGGATATTATTGAAATACAGGAGCAGCATAAAGACAGGTGGTATCAACGTAAAGTAGCAGACATTCGCACACATAAACAAGATGGAGATTGGATAGTAGAAAATGGATTGCTGTTTAAGAGAGTTCCGATGAAACAGTTTCCAAATAGCGATGATTTATGGAAATTATTTGTACCGGAACCTCTGCGAGCCAAAGTTTTCGAAGAATGCCATGATAACCCTACATCAGGTCATTTAGGTATTCGAAAGACATTTTTTAAGATAAGGCAGAAATATTACTGGCATAATATGCTAAGAGATGTTAAGCAATACGTAAAAGAATGCGACACTTGTGCTAGTCACAAAGTATCACAGAAATTACCTTTAGGGCAAATGGGACCACATAGAGAAGTATCTCAACCTTGGCAAGTTGTGGCGATGGATTTGATGGGACCCTTTCCGAAAAGCAAAAAATGCAATACGGTATTGCTAGTCATAACATGTTTATTTAGCAAATTTTCATTGTTGTTCCCTCTTCGTTCTGGTAAAGCTGACAAGATTTGTAATATTCTAAGAGCGCAAATTCTATTGTATGGAGCACCCAAATTGATTATATGTGATAATGCTAAACAATTCCAATCACACTTATTTAAGGAAGTAGCCAACCAATATAACTCCACGATATGCTATACCCCCCACTACCATCCACAGAGTAATAATACGGAGCGCGTAAATAGGGTTATCGGTACCATGATTGCTACTTACACTGATTCCAAGAAACACAATGAATGGGATATCCATCTGGATGAAATAGGACATGCTATTAGGACAGCAGTACATGAAGCTACAGGTTTTACACCATCATATCTGTTTTTTGGCAGAGAAACCTCGGTCCCCAATCCTATCAAAGCGGAACTTCATGATAAGGTAGATTCGGACATAAACATTCAGTTAAATACGGCTAGTTATATTCAACGCCTGCAGGAAAGAGATCATAATTACAAGTATGTAAAGGAAAGGATTATAAAGGCACATTACGATAGTAGTAAACATTATAATCTTAGAACAAGACCAGGTACGTTTCAGATAGGTGATACAGTTTGGAAAAAAACTAAATACTTATCAAATGCTAGAAAAAAGTTTATGGCGAAATTAGCACCGAAATTCGAAAGAGCCATCATTGTAGGCAAACTTTCGAATAACATTTTTCTGTTAAATAATGTTTACGGCAAAGCGATCGGGACGTGGCACATAAAAGATCTCAAAGAGTACGTTAAAAATAAATAAATATGTAATTTATTTATTTTCTTGAGGGAGGAGGTATGTTATGGTTATAGTAAATATTAATAAAAGCGTATGACGTAATAGAACACAGTACGCAAGTGATTGCTAATTTCACCGCATCTATTAGTCTAGCGATGGATCAGCGGTATATGATAGGGCTGGGAATTCGATGACGCCAGTTCGAATCCAGTAACCCGGAACATCTTTTTGTATTTTAATTTGTGTGATTAAAATGGTGTTTGGTAGATGAGGGTGAGGTCATTTACTTGAGATTCATTCCTCTGCAATTATCGAAGCAGACACCTTGTGTCTCGTGTAATCGTGTTAGAATTAAGAAGCAACATTTACCCACAAATTCTTGTGCAGTATAATCATGATGGTTAATTGTTGGTTAAAGTATTAGATTCACCGATACAGGGAATTAATAAATTCCTATTTTGTGTGTGTAACCATTACTACGGCGAAGGGGTAAGTTTAGAAATGTAAGCTCAATCTAGATTAAGATTAGTGTAGATAAATTAGACAGTTAATTTATTATCATTGTTCTAGCCTATGGAAATGCCCTTCGGATATTATTCAGTAGCAACTTGAGGACAAGTGTAGTATTTAAGCTAGCCGGCGGCATATCGGCATTGTAATTAAAGGATTGGCAGGGGTCCAGGTCTACGTGCTAAACCCTCCTGGCGCTCAACATTAATTTAATTAGCTTTAGTTTAAACTTAATTTAGATTTAATTACCAAATAGTGTTGTTAGCTCCTTAACAATAGATTAAATTAATATACTTGCAAACCGTCTACTTTTATTGTATAGTATGATAGTCATTACCATAAATAGGCATAACAATCTTAACCTAGTTTAAGTAATAATGGCCTATTCAGGAGTTTCTGTTCTTTGTATCTGTAAGAAGTAAAATCCATATTAAATATTTAAAAAGTGCAATTGAATGGAGGGCGGCAATGCTAAGAATTTTTAAAAATTCTACTACATGTGTCAATAAGTTTGAATACACATTTTTTGCATTGACCTAGACATAATGGACTACAAATCATCATAATCTAATTTTAATTAATAAAACCTTATAATGTTTAAAAAAAGCCATCATTTCTATCATCAACATTTTTGTGTAAATAAAATAGTTTTGTGAAACAATTATCAAAATTTCTGCCAGGCGCCATGTTCAAGGTTTAAACCCTTGGAATTAAACGCAATCTAGTTACACCACAATTAAAAGGATAGAGACCTCCTCCGTGGAGGAAGGAAATATTCCGTTCAGC
>NW_027412824.1:0-15806 GCF_025370935.1 Choristoneura fumiferana | reverse complement strand
TAGTAACTGGTATGACCAGATACGTGTCGAGCACAGTGTATATTTGCTGTGTAGAAGTGGTAAAATCATCACCTCAAAACATAATCATACTTATAGATGATACATTTTGGGAAAAAAATGAAAGACAAACTAATTTCATTTTATATGGACTGGTTACTACCGAAATTGTTGATTCCCGTCGAGCTCGGGAATGCCACTAAGGGAAAAGAATCTTCATGAAAATAACTGTAGAACCTCCTCTGACTGAAGAAAAAGAACTTTCTTCTACATATCTATACTTTTCAAGAGACGAAAATAGCGAAAACATCGCTTCATGCTCCAGACAATCAACTTTGGAATCTCCTCTGACTGAAGATAAATAACTTTCTCCTACATATCCATACTTCTTCAAGTCATGAAAATAAGAAAAGCATCGCTTCATGCTCAGACAATTTTGGAAGAGCTATAAATTTATTTAAAACTAATTGTTGCCGTCGACTGCGTCGCGCGGAACCGATTTAGAGCAATTTTTATTATATCCAAAAATATTTATTTTCCGTAACATAAAGTATCCTAAATGTTGACCAGACTAATAAGCTATCTAACTAACTAATTTGGCTCAGGACCCAAAGAGGGTCTTGGCCTCCGAAACAAGAGCATGCCATCTGTCATATCTATCTATCGACCTATTCAGTCTAAATGTCTATCCATTACCTACGTTACAAATCAAACTGTGGGCATGAAGAGGCATAAATAATTGGTTTATTACCAGATTATTCATATTAAACGAGATTTTCTTTATTAAACCAAAAAAATGTGTAATTATATTTTAAGGAAAAATCCGGAATTCACATTAACCAGAATACGGATACAAACAGAATAAGGCCGTCAACGGGCTGCGTGACAGACGCGCGAGGCGCCCTGCATTCGCCTCCACCGCGTCGTCTGCTTCACCCCCTCAAATACCGAAAATTCTTCTATAAGCGCGCCTTAAGCTATCAAATTAAGATTTTTTTTTTTGGAATCTTTTTGTATTTTTTATTTCAATTCCAAATTTTTCCAATTTCTTTGTAACAAAAATTTGGAATTGAAATGAAAAATACAAAAGACTTTAAACTAGTTCTCTTTATTGCCCCGCAATGTAATGCAATTCGCATTTTTCTTCCATGTCTACATGTGTAAGTTTTAGTGCGACCGCTCTCTGCAGTATGACGTCAGAAAGAGACTTGACAAGTGTCCAGGCAAAATTTTTCTCATTCACTCAAGTAGACACTGAAGAATTTAAAAGCGTGTATCTGAACGTTTATACATACTTAATTAAAAAGCATAATACTAATAAATCTTACATCCAGCATTTATAAATGACGTAATTAATTTGTCAAACTTCGTTCTAAGCACTCTTAATTGCTGGCAACGCACATGGTCTAAAGACCGCTTTATACGAGTAGTAAGTAGGTTATTTATATCTATTTTTTAACAATTACAACCGTATTTCATTGTGGACAAAAGTGATTGTGCATTGCACTGAGAAGCATTTGTATAAAGCATTTTACCCTGTCATTTCGAATTATTTACGTACCCTCTTTTTAGATCACAACTGCTTGATGAAATGAAGAAATCTCCTTGGAGTATTAATTTCAATAATTGAGATAACTGATTGTGTTTGAATTTTAGCGAACTTTGCTGACATAATTTTGAAGATCTACCATTAAGATAAATAATGGATGTATACAAAACTTATAAAGAATTTAACTCGGGGGTGAACGAAATGGAGATACTTGTTCATTTAACAGTGACAGTGGCACTGGTAAGTTTAAATTTGAATTTTAGGTTTCTTAGAACATTTAGTTGTAGCTGGTGTTGTTGTTTGTTGTACATAGCAATTAGTTGTAGTTTTGTTGTGAAGAGAAAGAAATAAATCCATACACAGACATTATAAATGCGAAGTGTGTTTGTATATTTGTGTGTTTGACCGTCTTTGGCATAGAGATAGTTTATGGGCCGAGAGTGACATAGGCTACTTTTAATCCCGGAAAATGCACAGTTCCCGAGGGAACACCGCGCGATAACCGAATACCACGCAAATATGCACGCTAAGGTGAATTTTATGAACCTTTATTTATTTATTTAATTGGAGAACAAACAGAAATAAGTGTACAGAAGATGATACAAGTATTCTTAGTACTATGACTAAAATTAACATGCACTTACTCCCTAAACAGATCTCACTAAGGCACATGTGTGATGATTTCTAGCCAACGTACACTTCACCGAAAACTAACCGGTCGGAGTACGCTAATAAGCACGTTAGTCGAAACAAAGCAGAGTAGCCAGTACGGTACCCCTACCAATAACAATAATCTACTTATACTTTACTTTCTCAAACAATAGTAAGCCCTAAGCTTTGACACAGTTCGATGCTATAAAAATAAAACAAATATAATGTAATGTAATAAACAATGAACAGTGACGTACAGTCGAACAAATTGAAGCATGACTAGGGTGGAATCTTTGTGCTACTAATGTCATGTTGACATCTCATACTTTTTCAAGAAAATCATAGTGAAATTGATTAATAAAAAGGTTCCACCCTGGGTCACGTTTCAATTGTTCGAGTGGTACTGTGGGGACTGTAACTAGGTAAGAGCTTAGGTACTGGGGATCAACGCGCGTGACTTTAAACTTAGTTCAAAATAAACAACTTCTTCAATCATTTGGATTTATTTCAGAGTTTAAAATACATTTACATAGCATAGCACCAGCCGCTTAGGCTATCGGAGCAATCTGCGCTCCGGCATGTATACCGCTGTCAATCTGTTTTAAAGTTATATTCTAGAAACACAATATAAAAAACCTATCAGTTTATATAAAACTAGATTAATCTAACCTGCCAGGTGGTCAGTTTTACCACCTGCCAGCGGTATACAGCCTAGTTCCTACATATCCCTCCTTCCTCACAGAGGTGGGGACCTACTCTACGGCCCTACCTAACGGGGACATTACAGACAGAAAAGGGTCTTTGCTAAAGACTAGTCACATCCTTTTCATGAAACTCTAGTCTATGTTATTACAATCATAAATAGGTTTATATATTTCAAATTTTCAAATCAAGGATGGGACTTCGCCGTCCAAAAAACCCCGTAACAAAAAAGGTACGGCGCCTTTTCAGTAAAAAGCCTAGCTACTAAAGACGCGTGACATTGCCTGTGCAACCCGACACGTCATTCTTGCTTCTGAAACACCCGTGTCACATTTACTCTTTGGCCATAATGCCACTAGACAACGGTGCCTCATGGCAAGAATATCATACTGCCAACATCTGCACACTCGCATATGTTGCTAGCATAATCTGTGCATGCTGCCAACATCCGCTCTACTAGCAAATGTTGCTAGCATAACGTCTATGCTGTCAGCATCCGCTTTAACAGCAGTTGCTGCCAACAAGACCCACTTGTATCTATTCCTAGACAGAGCATTAGGACAGCGGTAACTGCCATAACATTCCATCTATTACCGGAATAGATGAGATGCATGCAAACCCAGGCCCCTCCATGAGGTGCACCTGAGCTTTCATCCAGCTCATGGTTACCAAGATCAATGTGCTCACCTAAAATACCGAGCTGAACACATCGATTTACCTGTACCACTATCTACTTTTTTTTGTTTCTAAAGACCAAAAATTCAAATCATTTATTGAAAAACCACAGGATCAAGTAAATTCAAATTAAATATTTTCATATATTTCTTCAGCAGTGGGGGGCTTCATGCTTCATGGCTTGGCCCTGGTGTTCAAGTTCTTGTTTCTCAGCACCCCGAGCAGAGTTGCCGTTCAACAACGACAGCAATAGCCGCTGGGTTTCCATCTTATTCTTATTTCACAGCCATGGCCTCAGTGTTCCATCTTATTCTTATTTCTCAGCCATAGCTCCAAGTTTTCCATCTTTTTCTTATTTCACAGCCATGGATCCAAGTGTGGACCCCTGGGCAAGCTCCATCGGCGATCCCAGTTGGCTGTGTGAACTTCTGTTGCTTGAAAACTATTGAAAGGCACAGAAAATCAATCATTAAATACACCATCAATTAACACCACATATTTCTGGGCATATTGAACACATGAAGGTATGAAGTACTCCCACATGCTGAGATAAACTAAAACTACTCATTCTTTATATATAGAAATTCACATCATATATGATTACAGTTCACATTGGGAGATGTATGAACAGGCAATCTCATATTCGTGAAGTTGAATATGTAAACAATTAAATTAATTTCAAAATGTAAATAAAAGTTATAGTTATTGTTATTTGGTGCTCCAGCGATGTCGTCAGACATCAGTTTTGATAAGAGCAGCTGGGAGCTGCCATCAGTTTTCATCAGCCACTGCATGGCTGCTGCAGATTGCCATCTCATTTCTGTATTTAATTAATTGATCTCCCAATATGAAAACACACAAAAAAAAACATATATTAGTCACATAGTAATATTACAACACACATTAGTCATATAATTTCATTATATCATTAATAGCATAAAAGGAAAGTAAATTAAATTAAATATTATTAAATCAACATAACCTAACTAACTAAACTAACCTAAACTTCACACTATTATCTATAAACTTTCCCTACTAAAAAACTTCTTCAGTCTATTCACATTCACTAAGTCCTGCTTTCCTGATCGACGAAGCCCCAATCTACGAATAACATAATTAACCCTACTGACTCGCCTTATCACCCTATAAGGCCCCTTAAACAATCTCGATAATTTAATAGACTTATCAGTGACCCTTTTGGGGCAAAATAACATTACCAGATCTCCTGGCTCGAATGAAACTGCCTTAGCCTTCCTGTCATACACTGCCTTCTGTTTTGCCTGGACTCGTCCTATACGCTGCCTTATTGTCTCAACCAAGGCTGCCTGCCTGTCGCATTTGACGCGAACTGATTCTGAAACATTTACACAATTAATACTCAATGCAATATCCGTGGCACACAAAGGTTCCCTACCAAACAAAACTCTGTAAGGCGACACTCCTGTCGTTCTGTGCTTACTCGAATTATATGCAAAGGTCACCAACGGTAACACAGAACACCACACTGACTGCCGGTCTTCGATATATTTAGCCATCATGGCCAATAATGTGTTATTCGCTTTTTCGACTAATCCGTTGCACTTTGGATTGAAAGCTGTAGTATGCACCATCCTAGCGCCGAACTGTTGCACCGTGTCGTGTACCAAACGTGCCGTAAACACTGTTCCACGGTCTGCCAATATTTCTTTTACGCCTCCATATCTGCACAGTATTTCCGTCACGAGGAACTCTTGTATCACTTCTGCCGTGACTCTGGGAACTGGCTTGCACACGAGGTATTTCGAAAGATACTCTACCGATACGATTATGTATCTATTTCCTCGGTCGGATCTGCGAAACGGGCCAAGAACATCCACACCCACTCTTTCAAATATTTCGGAAACTGGAATTGGCATTAGCGGTGCGATAGTCTTGTGCAAATTCCTCTCTTGACACTTCTGACATGACTTGACGTATGCTTCTACTTTTTTTTCCGCTCCGACCATAAAGTATCTGAGCTTGAACTTTGCATAGGTTTTATATAGACCCAAATGTCCACCGGTCCATGGATCGTCATGTAATTCCTCCATACAAACTGTGAACAAAGCGTTAGGTATAACCAACAAATTTACCATAGATTGTTCGACCCGGGTTTGCTTATACAATAATCCTCTCTGTAAAAAAAAACCACGATAATTAATAATCTGTTCATTTCGTAATCGATTAATTATGGGGCTGCAAAATGCATCTGCTTCTTGCTTTGTTTGAAAATCTATCAAACTAATCGCGTATAATTTTAATCCGTCTTCTTGTTCTGGAACGCGTTCTATCTTTCCTTCCGGCTCCTCAAGTAGTGGATTCCTGCTCAAAAAATCTGCAATTACGTTATCTTTTCCTTGACAATATACGATATCGAAATTCCAACCTTGTACCGACAAGGCCCACCTTGCTAAGCGTCCATTCATATCACGCTTACTTTTTAACCATACCAATGCTCGATGATCCGTAATTACTTGAAATTTAAGTCCCCATAAGTAACTTTTAAAATAAGATAAGGCCCATATGAGCGCCAAACATTCCTTTTCGGTTACAGAGTATTTTTGTTCTGCTTCACTTAATTTCCTTGAAGCGTAGGCAATTGGTTTCAATTCTTCCTTTCCTTGCATCAGACAAGCTCCAATAGCATATCCACTGCTATCCACGAATAATCGAGTTGTTAACCCTTCATCTGCGGAATAATAACCCAAAATCGGTGCAGTCGTAATCCGATTTTTCAATTCTTCGAACGCCTTTTGCGCCTCAATTGACCAAATAAATTTCTTCTCCTTCTTTAATAAACGGGTTAATGGAAGTGCCACTTTTGCAAAGTTTTCGACAAATTTTCTATAATAGGAAAATAACCCTACTACCGCACGAACTTCTTTTAGGTTACTCGGTGGATTCATATTTTTAATTGCTTCCACCTTCTTGGTATCGGGCCCAATTCCTTCAGCTGAGACTTCATGTCCCAAAACTGTCACTTTTTGATACCCAAATTTACACTTGGACGGCTTAAGGGTTAAATTTGCTTTTCTAAACCGCAACAAGACTTCTCGTAACGCTCCCACAAATTCTTGAAATGTATTTCCATATACTAGAATATTATCCACATATACAATGACATTACGGTACTTCATTCCTGCGAGCACCTTATCCATTACTCTTTGAAATACTGCTTGGCTGATTTTCAATCCAAACGGCAGTACATTGAATTCATACAACCCGGAATGCGTCACGAAGGCCGTTTTCTCCTTGCCTTCGCCTATGGCTAATTGCCAATATCCGGAATTCATATCCAGATCTGCAAAATATTGTGCCCCTTGTAGGCAGCTCAATAAATCATCCACCCTTGGGATGGGATACGAATCACTCTTTATTTTCTTATTCAGTGCTCTATAATCAATACAGAACCTTGGGGGTCCTTCTGGTTTATCCACCAACACAACTGGTGAAGCATAAGGGCTGTTCGACTCCTGAATAATCCCATACTTCAACATTTCTTCCACTTGCTCCTCTATGATTTCTCGTTGTTTCGGCGAAACTCGATAAGGAACTTTGTGTACCGCTTCTTCATCAGTTGTCTTCAATTCAATCAATGAATCTTTATAACAACCTAATTCTCCTGCTGCAAAAGAAAAAGTGTCCCTAAAACTTATCAACATCTCATTCAATTCTTGTTTAAATTGTTCTGGTAATGCCTTATTAACATTAAATTCTACTTTTTTCTCTTCAATTGCTGAAAATAAATGCTTTTCATTGTTTTTCAATAAATCCACAAAATACAAGTATTCGGAACCTTTTAGTGTTGTTTTATTTGAAGTTTCCGATACTGGCTGAATAGAAAAATTTATTTTTCTTTGTGTGACATCAGACATTGAATTGAATGGGATTGTCAATGAATTATTTAAAATTAAATTCGCTACGGAAAAATCAATTATCGCGGCATGCTCCGCTAAGAAATCTTGGCCTAAAATTAATAATTCTGAATCGTCATGCACGACAAGCAGCCTTGTTTGAAAACAATTATTCCTGATTTCCAATGACACATTGGCTGATGCCTGGATACCGATACGGGTACCTCCGACTGCTCGAAGCGGGAAATTTGGAGTCTCATCGACTTTCAATTGTAATTTTTCTGCTAAAAAATCTGAAATAACTGAAAGAGAAGCCCCGGAATCCACCAATGCATCACATACTACATTATTTACAACTACATTAATAAATGGGGCTCTACGTTCTTTATTACTAGCATTACTATATACATTATAAGTTTCCGACACCGGAGATGATGATGTCCACGCCTGATTCCCCCGGCGTTCTACCGACGTGGATTCGCATTTGGGTTCCCCCTATAAGTTGAGTTGCCGTAATACGGGCGCCGCTGCTGATACGAAGTCGACGGGGCTGCTGCATTGCTTTGGTATCCCTGACGCTGCTGATATGCCGCTGGCGATGGACTCGCACCCGCCGTGTGGCCTTGATACCATTGACGCTGCTGCGGCATTGGCTGTAGCTGGCGCGGCCTCAAATTATACCTTCCGTATGGCGTGCGAGATGTTCCCTGCTGTGGTTCTTGTGGGACTACCGTTGCTGGCGGCGTTTGCGGCGTGTTATATTCAGAACGCGGCGTGCATCCGAGAGGTGGAGCGTCTCCTCGCTCCCACGAAAGTTGCTGATCTTTTGAAACATTGATCGGCAGCTCCACTTTCTGTGTTTTCATGTTCAACTCTGTATTAAATACATCACACAATTGAAGAATCGTTTTCCTTAGCTCATCTTTTGACGCGAATAATCTGGACGCTAAATGTGCTTGCCATTGCGAATTGATAGACTTAATAAAATGCTTGATAAATCTGCCATCTTCAGTGATCCCTGCTTTCAACGCTAATTTCTCTAGGTCATAATAAAATGATAGTAGCGGTTCTTTCGGCTCCTGCTTTCTATAATAAAAAGACTGTGCATAGTCTTCTTGCGACGGGAATTGTTCTACTAATCCCTTCTTTATTAAATCATACGACTCCAACGTCGTGAAATTGGCCTTGTACCAGGACAACGCAGGCCCTTCTAAGTAGAGTGCGATCGCTACTCGCTTCTGATCTGCGGACCAATTCTTTATGATCGCAATAGTTTCAAACTGGTGGATAAAATCGTCCACATCCGAATATCCTGCGAATTTTTCTGCCATCTTCTTTTCTTCTGCGTAATAAAATTTATCTGCCCGCAAATTCTATTAAACACTGCGATAGAGGAAAAAATAAAATAACTCACAGTTGCTTCCTCAAAAATCGATACATTTACCAAATTGCTTCACTTTTCATGCGCTTTTTTGTCATCAAAGCTCGTCTTTTCTTAACAATTGTCCATAGACCGCTGGAATCGCTGCGGTACTCCGTCGTCCTCTGAAGCGATAGCTAAAACATAAAAAGTACACCGACCGCGCCTAACTCCACCACTTGTGGGGACTAGGCTGTATACCGCTGGCAGGTGGTAAAACTGACCACCTGGCAGGTTAGATTAACCTAGTTTTATATAAACGGATAGGTTTTTTATATTGTGTTTCTAGAATATAACTTTAAAAACAGTTTGACAGCGGTATACATGCCGGAGCGCAGATTGCTCCCGATAGCCTAAGCGGCTGGTGCTATGCTATGTAAATGTATTTTTAAGCTCTGAAATAAATCCAAATGATTGAAGAAGTTGTTTATTTTGAACTAAGTTTAAAGTCACGCGCGTTGATCCCCAGTACCTAAGCTCTTACCTAGTTACAGTCCCCACAGTACCTATATGATTTTTAGCGCAATAATTTACTCATGAAAGTGTGCTATTTTAGGTTTTTGTATTTGTCATGATGTATAATGGCGAAGTATGATGATTTCGTACGTGGTCAGATTCTCATACTTTGATTGAACCTGAAAAACTAAATTGAAATTTCAAAATTAAATTAATCACAATCAGTTTATTATTCTAATCGCAATTCGATTCTAATTCTATTGATTTGTTTCATCTCATTTATTTTAGATTACGATATCGTTACTGTACTGTTGCTGCTGCTGTTGCCTGTGGATAAATAGCGGTGATCCGATTAACTCAGAGTCAAACTCAGAGTTTGACTCACGGATTTTATTACAAGAAATAGAAGACATTGAACACCAGTCAGAAAATTATGAAGAAGAACTCAGAAGGGCTAGGAAACGACGTCGACGACAACTTGGAATAATTGAAGAGGATAATATTACTTCTGATGTTAACGATGATATCGGTATTCGATCTGATAGTTGGGAAGCTAATGAAGAAAGTTACATTGGAGAATATGCCAATGAGTATGTAATTATTAATACTGATGATCCTGATGATCGTAGTGGTGACACATTAGATCATACAAAAGACAGTGATTTGAATTGTAGTAGTGGAGATTTAAAAGATGTACCTAATGTTTCCAAAGATAATGATATCAAATCTAATAACGATGAAGACATTGTTGACAAATGTGACAGTTCTAATAAAACAAGTCACCAAGTTGACAAATTATGTGGCACTTCGAATGAAACAAGTAACCAATGCAGTCAGGATGATTGTGATAAAAGTAACGTTGAGGATTATAATAACAAATGTAATGCTTCTAACGGAAGTGGTAAAGTACTGAGGACTAAAGACTGCCAGGCTAAAGATAATTCAGGGTCATAGATAGACTTAAGACCTGTTGCCAAAGACGAATTTATAATAATTTCTGGATTATGAGTCAGTTTCTACCAATTACAGCATTTTATAGTTTTAGGTGTTTGTACTTTTGTAGATTTTTAATTAGTTATAAAAGTTCGATTTTAATAGCGTGTAAATTTCGAAGTTCTATACCTAGAATTTGTGGAGTTGTGTGTGTGGATTTGAATTTACTTTGACACTGTGGAAAGAATTTAAAAATAATAAGAAGACTAGAGACAGAGCTTCTAAATCTAGTATATTTATCTAAATATAGTTCTTTTTAATATCGTTTCTATTCAAATTGTTAACTTTAAATTTTAATTGGTACTTTAAAGCCTCTTTTTTATTGTTCAGTTAACTAATATAATTCTACTTTTATGTCACTTTTATTCTTATTAACTTTCATTCTGACTAATTAAATTTAAATTTAGTTAAAATAAAATAAATCCACTAATAATATTATTAATAATATATTTTTTAGTTGATTGACGAAACGAGAAAATATCTGGCTAATTAAAGAAAAGAACAAAATAATCTTATCAACAGATAAAGCATATTCAAATATAAAGTTTAAATTTGTTTTTTTTTAAAAGTCAAAATGACATTGCTTTGTTATAAAAAGATTTATATTTTTTAACATAATTTACTACTTGAATATTTTATTCAAATTATAAATAGTTGTTTTTAGTCGTACATTATAACTACTTAAGGTGCGTCGTCTTCCATACAAACTTTGGTACATCAATATTTCTTCCACAGACGTTATTTCGACGCGATTTTTTGAGGATAGTTAGTTATGGGCATATTGTTGTCGCAAATCACAAAATGGAGAGGATCTATAATACCTAAATTTCAGTATGATGCAGTAAATTTTGATCCATTTTACTGTGGTGTGAGTAGCTAATGTCAAATATAATCTGTTGTAAAAAGGTATTGACTATTTCGGGCGGTCACGTGACCACCTAGTTTGGCTCAGTGGTACCAATTCTTAGAAGTATGTAGTAAGAGAAGGAGTTCGAAACTCGATGACGCATAATGATTCTTTTTCTTTTTTTTTTTACTTTTTTATGTTTATTTACAAAGAATAAGTAATAGCATTTCGATAAAGTGCAATTAACCATGAAATTCAGTATTTTTAAGTCAGGGCAAACCAAAGAAAGTAATGTTTTTTCTTGAGGTCATCAATCTACTCTTTTTATCAAATAGCTGGCAAACTAGCATGCGGGTCACCTAATGGTAAGTGATCACCGCCGCCCTTGGTCACCTACAGCATTATTAGGACTGCGGGTGCGTTGCCGGCCTAAAAGGGAGGAGGGGGGGGCTAAATTGGGCGGTATGGGGGCAGGATAAAAGGGGGGAGGGGAGTTGGGCAAAGGTACTATTTCACGCCGGTATTCAGATGGAGGTTGGTACTACTCCGGTCAAGCCGGCCCATTTGTACTGCAGTCAGCAAGTGGTTACAGTAAGGCTCTACCACATGAAAACTTGCTTGAACAACTAGATGCCTTCAAGAATGTTCTATGATGATGATGATGAATTCCTGTAGTCCCTCAGCAGGGACATAGGGCTCGCAGTAGGGACTTCCATGCGTCACGGTCCTGTGCTGTGGATTCTAGGTCTCGCCAATGGTACCCAATTAGGGAGATCTCCTTCTCAACCGACCGTCTCCAGGTGATTCGGGGTCGGCCTGGCCTCCTACTACCAGCAGCTTGCCACTCCAGCGCTTGCTTGGCGAGATGAGCATCGGGTCTCCGCAACACGCGCCACTTCCTCAATAGGATCTCCTTATCAATTGGCTTCTGGCTCGTCAACTCCCACAGTCCAGTGTTTGTAATGGTTCGTGGCCAATAAACTCCTAATATGCGACGCAAACACTTGTTCACAAAAACCTGGAGTTTACTGGTGATTGCTTTCTTGACGAGCCAGGTCTCACACCCGTACAGGAGAACCGATTTGACATTTGAGTTGAAAACTCTGATTTTTGTGCGCCGTGTTATTACGTGGGACGTCCAGACCGGTTTGAGTTGTGCATATGCGGCACGAGCCCTGTTTATGCGCGCTTCGACATCTGCATCGGTTCCACCATTTGGGTCAACAACACAAGAATGTTCTATACTTATTATTAATTAATAAAAAGCTTGTAAATAATGGCGTATCGCAACAAAAGCGTAGTGTAATTTGTTTGTTACAATTTCACTTAGCGGGTCAAAATTTGAATGGTTTGGCTGTATGTAAGTAAAAACCGGGTGTTAGGATAAAATACCTAGCCTAGCGTTATTTACTTTCATTGGCAGTCCTGAACTTAGATAAACTTTCATAGTTCTCGGGCAAAATATCACACGTGTTGTAAAATGTAACTAAATATTTTGCATACATTTTGCGTAGACGCTAGCGCCATGCCGCGGTCATATAAGTAATATATTTTTTGGAATTCCTTGGTACCCTATCACAAAAAACCGGCCAAATGCGAGTCATTTGGTGTATGGGAGCCCCCTTTAAATAATTATTTTATTCTGTTTTTAGTATTTGTAATACATAATCTGTGAAAATTTCAAGTGTCTGACTATTACGACTCAAGAGATAGAGCCCTGTAACAGTCGGAACCCTGCACTGCTTTCGTGAGGAAATCTGCACAAACCTGCGAAGCAATTCAATGGTGCGTGTTTTTTTTTTATACGACTGGATGGCAAACGAGCAAGTGGGTCTCCTGATGGTAAGAGATCACCACCGCCCATAAACATCTGCAAACCAGGGGAATTGCAGATGCGTTGCCAACCTAGAGGCCTAAGATGGGATACCTCAAGTGCCAGTAATTTCACCGGCTGTCTTACTCTCCACGCCGAAACACAACAGTGCAAGCACTGCTGCTTCACGGCAGGATTAGCGAGCAAGATGGTGGTAGCAATCCGGGCGGACCTTGCACAAGGTCCTACCACCTGCAAAAGCGTGTGAAGTGAAATTCCCAATCCGCACTGGCCCGCGTGGGAACTATGGCCCAGCCCTCTTGTTCTGAGAGGAGGCTGGGATGGAACAGACCGACGGACAGACAGACAGACAGCGGACTCTCACTAATAGGGTTCCGTTGGCACGTTCCCTAAAAAATTGTACTAAAAGAAAAAAAAATCGCTAAAAAAGACACTAACAACGAAAGCATTAGGTTATATCGGTTGTAATATTAGTCTAGCAATCATAACAAAATAGGCTGAATGAAAGAGGTTTGAAAGAAACTTAGAATGAAGTACTGGCTGGTTAGATAATTAAAAATATAATGTCATGGAAATGTCATCCAGACTATCACCACTAGTCACATTTATTTGTATGTCAGTAATTTTAAATTTATTGTCGTCTTCAGTTCAATAATTTTAATGTAGAAGAACCGCGCTGTCTCATATTTCGTTTCCTAGATTTTTTTTACCGTACAACGGTAAAACCTACAACACAATGGCAAAATTGACCTCCAATGGACAGAGCCACAGTTTTCCAAAAAACAAACAAGTTTATTGTCTGGAGGAAGGAAATATCTAAGGCGCTAAAAGGACTACAATATAATCCTTACAGCATAGGATATGCTGTGAAATCTGACACAGGTATAGTCGCAACACATTTTTTAATACTATAAAATTGAGTGTTTTTTTACTAAAAGTGTACCTACGCTTTGTAAGATTTTTATAATACCGGTAAACCATGATCATAGCAATTATATTATAGGTATAGGATTTTCGGATGAAGTGTGTATTTTTTATAACAAGCTTTTTACAAGCTTTTATTTAGTTTCACCTGTCCCGTTGTCTGTCTATCTGTCTGTCTGTCTGTAGTCAAATCTTGCAAGTATAATTGACCAACTTCCAGTAGTCAGATTGACTTGAAATTTGGAATGATTATGTAATTTGCGTGACAATACAATAATCTGGTAGTGACATCCTGGTAGTCCGGCTAGCATCGTCTCCGCAGGTCGGAACTCTTCAACAGTTAATGGCATCGACTTGAAATTTAGTACCTATAAAATATATATCCTAATCCCTACTTCCCTACTAATATTATAAATGCGAAAGTAACTCTGTCTGTCTGTCTGTCTGTCTGTCTGTTACGTTTTCACGTCGACCACTGAACCGATTTTGATGATATTTGGTATATAGGTATTCTGAACCCCAAGGATCGACATAGGATACCTTTTTATTCCGGTAGAGGGCGCCACCGCGCGATAACCTAGATCCGCGCAGACGAAGTCGCGGGCTTAAGCTAGTAATAAATAAATTTGAAGTTTGTAAGTGAGTGAGTTTTGTGAGTGAGTGAGTTTGTGAGGAGTATGTTTGTTCCTTCTCACGCTGAAACTCTAGGCTACTTTTATTCCGATATTCCCACGGGATAGGGATAAAATCTCGAAATAACAACCCGCTGGGCTTAGAGGCATGAAATTTGGTATGTAGGTAGCCGGACGTCTGGAATAACACATACGCTACTTTTATCCCGATTTTTCACGGGATAGTTTTGTAACTAAGGAACCCATACATCCGTGTATTATTGTTATTATTATTTTGTATTTTTTTCTTTAATTGTATACTTACGTAGTTTTTAAGTATTTTATTTGTACTTATTTTATTTTGAAAAAATGATTCTTTCTGCCAAGCTTCTTGCGGCGCATTCTTCTTGGCAATGGGTGGTCTTTCCGAAAGTGCTGGTATTTAAAAAAATTACGTGTAAAAGTGCTCATTGCGGCTATTTACGGAATAAATGATATGAATTTGAATTTGGATAGGGAAATTTTTGAAATTTTAGCACTGGGTTTAGAGTCTTGAATTTTGTAGCAGTTATCACAACATACAACCTCAATGAAGACCACGATATAAATTTGGAAATTTCCAGGGGAATTTGGAAATCCCGAAAATTTCAATTTGCACTACCAACCCGAATAGTTTACGCGTGCGAAGCCGCGGGTAAAAATAGTAATACATAATCTGGTAATGAAATTATATTGGCCCGGTCACAGTTGCTCCGCATGATGTAACTCTTCAACATTTAGTGGTACGACTTGAAACGTGATACGGAGACGTACCTAGTTTGGATGACATGTAAGTAGGTTTCAGTCAACGAAACAAAATGTGCAGTCAGCAAACAAAATACAGAAACTTATTATATTTTTAATACCTATTGGTATTGATTCCAGCCAGTAGCTAGTTATAGGTGGTGCGCTGTCTGTCATCGAATCACACACACACACACACATTCAGTCAGTATTTTTCATTTATTCTTTCGCAAGCTTTATTTAACTTGCAAGTATGTATGTATAATATGTGTATGTATGTGCGGTTCAAACTTGCAAGTTGATTTGACCCACTTTCAGTAGGATAGACTTGAAAGTCGGCATACTTACTAGTAAATTAATCTTGTGAAGTACAATTATATTTGGTAAGTGTCACCCGAGTGGTCCAGCCACCAGCCTGACGTCTCGATCGTCAGGACGGAATCCTCAAACGGTAAATGGCATCGACTTGAAATTTGGTACAAAAATGTACTA